>NC_037688.1:38768594-38853016 GCF_003255815.1 Theropithecus gelada
GATGATGCCCATCTTTGTGTGCATCAGGATGAGGGAGTGCCCAGGGTGCCTCTGGGACTCACGCAGGCACCTGTTAAGCCACCTGGCTGTGTTCTCCAGATGTGGCCCAAATACCTGGCAATGAAACTGGGCACTCTGTGGCTCCAAATTCTTCGCTCTGGGGAACTGGGTTGAACGGATGATGGGCTTCTGCCTGGGGGAGGCCCTCCCCTCACCACATTTCCCCTCACCACAACTCCCCACTCCCAAGACTTTCCCAGGGCTGCGGTGTCAGAGGGAGGCCCAGCAGCCCTTGGCTCTGGCTCTGAGTTGGTGACTTTTGGTCCCATGGGACACTGCACTGTCGCTGCAGCCCAGACACTGCAGGGAGGACTAAAGAAATCCACATTAGGGTTTAGACGGGAGCTTTCACCAAAATCACAGACTCCAGCTTTCCAGAACTCACCCCCATCACTCCCTCAGTGCACGCCGCCTGTTTCCGAGGGTGGGAGAGGAAGATGGGGTGGCGCCGGGGATGGAAGGCGGTCAGGGCTGAGGTGACAGAGAGGCAGAGCTGGGTAAGGGTTGGGGTGGAGTGGGGACTAGAATGTGATGGGCTGGTGGATGGGATGATTGGGAAGGAGTGGAAGGCAAGAGACGGGATGGAGCCAGGGTGAGAATGGGGAAGGCCCTGGGGTAGGGTGTGGGCCAGGATTGTGCTAAAGGCCAGAGATGAGTGGAAGGCCGGGGCTCGCATGGGAACACGGTGGGCAGTACGGGGCGTATTTAGAAGGACATCAGGAGGTGGTGGAGGCCAGGATGTAAGAGGGTCTTTGTGTCTCACATTATCATAAAAGATAATTGAAAATTTAATGTTTTTGGCTGGGCACGGTGGCTCACGCCTGTAATCCCAGCACTTTGGGTGGCTGAGGTGGGCAGATTACCTGAGGTCAGGAGTTTGAGACCAGCTTGGCCAACATGGTAAAACACTGTTTCTACCAAAAATACAAACATTGGCTGGGTGTCGTGGCACATGCCTGCAGCCCCAGCTACTCGGGAGGCTGAAGCAGGAGAATCACTTGAACCTGGGAGGCAGAGCTTGCAGTGAGCCGAGATCGTGACACTGCACTCTAGCCTGGGCAACAGAGTGAGACTTTGTCTCAAAAAAAAAAAAAAAAAAAAAAAAAAAAAAAAGCCAGGCACAGTCGCTCATGCCTGTAATCCCAGCACTTTGGGAGGCCAAGGGCCAAGGTGGGTGGATCACCTGAAGTCAGGAGCTCGAGACCAGCCTGACCAACTTGGTGAAACCCTGCCTCTACTAAAAATACAAAATTAGCCAGGCGTGGTGGTGCACACCTGTAATCCCAGCTACTCAGGAGGCTGAGGCAAGAGAATCGCTTGGACCTGGGAGGTGGAGGTTACAGTGAGCCTAGATCGTGCCACTGCACTCCAACCAGGGCAGCAGAACAAGACTCCGTCTCAAAAGAACAAAATGAAACAAAACAAAACAAAACAATTTCATGTTTTCATTTATGTTTTTCTAGTCACACAGGGCCATGCTTGTCAATGTGCTCTCACTGTTAAAGTGCTGAGTGAAGTGGCATCGGCCCTCCCAAGTTCACGAGTCACATCTTGGACAACAAGCACTGGCATGGCCTGTGGATGTATCTACCTTCACGTCCCCACCTCTGCCCCAACTCAAGGACGTGGTGGCCCCATCCATCCCCCAGCATGGCAGCAGTGCTCTGTGTGTGTCTAGGAGTTAGCCCTGTGCCTTCTGACCAGCTGGGAAGCCAGGAGAACTGGCACATCCAGGAGGGGTCTAGAGGTAGAAAGGAATTTTTCCTGAACCTGGAGCATTTCAGCACTAGAGCCTATGCCTCCTCACCCCACCCACCTGAGCTCTCCAGCCTTTGCCATTTGAGATGACTGGTGCATGAGCTCACAGCAAAGAGACCCTGTACTCAGAAGAGCCACCACCTTCCTTGGGTTCCCAGGGTCTCCCTAACCCTAACTGTCCACTTCCCACCACCAATTAGCCTTGGCTTCTGCAGAGACCCACCCTAAGCTTGTCCCAAAGCAGATACTTACCGCGATGGAGTAAGCCAGGAGCATGGTAAGGATGACAATGATAAAGCCTGAAATGTCGCCCCAGGCACGGCGTAGGGCTGCCGTGATCATGTTCATTTTGGGATTCAACCTGAGCAGATGCCAAAGCTTCACTGTGGACAGAAGTACCAGGAAGGCGATGATGTAGCCAAGGGCGGCATCGGCTGCTGCTGTCTCACTGAAGCTGATGCCTCTGTGGGATCAAAATGGGATGGCTGCGTCTCAGAGACCTTGAGCAGTTCAGCCAGAACTCATCTGAATGCAAGATTAGACTGATCGGCATTTCAGGAGGTGGGATTAGTTTTATCATCATCTCATAGGCTATCAGGTCCAGAAACAGGTCTGGGAAAAAGAGGCGTCCCAGTTCCCCCAGCGGGGTGATGATGATGATGAGAAGGAGGAGGAGGAGGAGGATGCTGGGAATTACGGTGTACACCTGTAATCCCAGGTACTCGGGAGGCTGAGGCACAAGAATAGCTTGAACCCAGGAGGCAAAGTTTACAGTGAGCTGAGATCACGCCACTGCACTCCAGCCTGGATGACAAAGCCAGACTCTGAAAACAAAACACCCTAAGTGCCTGCCCTCAATGTCTTTGTTTTTTTTTTTTTTTTTTTTTGAGACGGAGTCTCGCTCTGTCGCCCAGGCTGGAGTGCAGTGGCGCGATCTCCGCTCACTGCAAGCTCCGCCTCCCGGGTTCACGCCATTCTCCTGCCTCAGCCTCCTGGGTAGCTGGGACTACAGGTGCCCGCCACCTTGCCCGGCTAATTTTTTTGTATTTTTAGTAGAGACGGGGTTTCACGGTGTTAGCCAGGATGGTCTCGATCTCCTGACCTTGTGATCCGCCCGCCTCGGCCTCCCAAAGTGCTGGGATTACAGGCGTGAGCCACAGCGCCCGGCCTTCAATGTCTTTGTTAAATGAGGCGATGATAACACTGACCTTCATCAATTCTGATGATGTTTCCTCAGGTGCATACATCCTGCCTACCACATAGTGGACACTTAGTGTCCTTCCATTGGTCCTAGGGCTGATCTAGGCTTGCATGATCTCAGCTCACTGCAACCTCTGCCTCCTTGGTTCAAGTCATTCTCCTGCCTCAGCCTCCCCAGTAGCTGGGATTACAGGTGCACACCACCACACCCAGCTAATTTTTGTATTTTTTGTACAGACGGGGTTTCAGTATGTTGGCCAGGCTGGTCTCGAACTCCTGACCTCGTGATCCACCCGCCTCGGCCTCCCAAAGTGCTGGGATTACAAGTGAGCTTACTGGGGCCCTAATACTTGCAAAGGGCCTCCCCCAAAGGCCAAGAGGAGCCTAAGCAGGATGCCACATGGCCCTATGTTTTGGGAAGATTTGCACAAGATGTTCTATTTTGTCTGAGTCATCTCCAATCGTACTCACTTGCAGCTGGCCCCACACCTGAATCTAGGTGGCAGCTAGAGTTATGCCTGCTAGGCGTGCCCCTTTATCCCCTGAGCGTCCACAGCATCCCAAAACCTCCTTCTGACCCCTGGGCCTCAAACGGAGCTGTAGGAAGAGGGGCCAGTATGGGGAGCCGGGGGGCTGAGGAGACAGCCACTTACTCCTCCCTGTGGTTCCGGCAGCGCTGGAGATCCCTTTCAGCCAGGACAGCCCTCTTCACAAACACCGCCAGGGCACTCCAGCTGGCCAGGATGATGGCCAGCTCCAGAAGGTTCCACTTGCTGCGGAAATAGCTCCACGTCTGCTTTCTCATGCGCTTGCCCTGGAAAAGGAACGTGAGGTTGTGGCCATGACTGCCCCCATCCCCAGGGCTGCTCCCTCCCCACCCCGGAGGGCCCTCTGGCAAGAGGCTTCCCCAGCTCTGGCTCCCATGCACAGAGTGCTTGGGCCTCTCCCCAACCTTGTGCACAGACCCACTGACGTTGGATAATAGGGCCTGGAAGCGGGGAACCTAAGAATGAAAAAAATGCAAACACTTCAGCTATGACAGGAAATATCTTCTTCATTTACATAGGGTGTACCCCGAGTAAATGACTTTGTAACTCCACTTTAACCTCTTCATTTACATAGGACGTACACCAACTAACCAATGGAAACCTCTAGAAGGTATTTAAACCCCAGGAAATTCTTTTTTTTTTTTTTTTTTTTTTGAGATGGAATCTCACTGTGCTGCCCAGGCTGGAGTGCAGTGGGCCCCATCTCGGCTCAATGTAACCTCCGCCTCCCGGGTTCAAGCGATTCTCCTGCTTCAGCCCCCTGAGTAGCTGGGATTACAGACGTATGCCACCACATCCAGCTACTTTTTGTATTTTCAGCAGAGATGGGGTTTCACTTTGTTGGCCACGCTGGTCTCGAACTCCTGACCTCAGGTGATCTGCCCGCCTCTGCTTCCCAAAGTGCTGGGATTACAAGTGTGAGCCACCACACCCGGCTGGCTGCAGTTTTGCAACATGAAAAGAGTTCATCCTTCTGGAGACGGACGGTAGTGACAGTTGCACAGTGATGTGAGTGGACCTAATGCCACTAAACACTTAAAAGTGGTTAAAATGGTAAACTTTATGTTATGTATATTTCCCACAATTAAAACTAAATTATTTAGGCTGGGCACAGTGGCTCATGCCTGTAATCCCAGCACTTGGGAGGCAGTGGCTGGAGGATCACAAGGTCAAGAGATCCAGACCATTCTGGCCAACATGGCGAAACTTCGTCTCTACTAAAAATATAAAAATTAGTGGTGGCGGGTGCCTGTAGTCCTGAAAGAAATCAGGCACATTCCTCAGCCCCGGGCTCAACACAAAGCACATTCCTCAGCCCCGGGCTCAACACAAAGCATATTCCTCAGCCCTGGGCTCAACACAAACAGGCCCAGTACAAACACATCCCACCATATATCTCTCAATTTCCTGAGCTCAGTACAAACACCACCTGGAAAAGTCCCCGATAAGGACACAGCCGTTTGTGGTTTTACTGAAAGCGCAGGAACCAATAGAAAACTGCTAAATGTATAACTTAAAATGTAAACCAATTGTAATGCTGTAACCAAAAGAATTCCCTTGTTCCTCTGTAACTTTACGTATCTTATTTACATCGGGCTATAAAAAGCAAGCACTCGCATTGTTCGGGGCCCTCTTGTATGCTGTGGAATGGAGGGACCAAGTTCAAACTTGCAGTAAAAGATCCTTGCCGCTTGGCTTTGACTCTGGACTCTGGTGGTCTTCTTTGGGGAACAAACGGTCTGGGCATAACAGTCCCAGCTACTCAGGAGGCTAAGGCAGGAGAATGGCATGAATCTGGGAGGCGGAGGTTGCAGTGAGCCGAGATCGTACTACTGCACTCCAACCTGGTGACAGAGCAAGACTCTGTGTCAAAAAATAATAAAATAAAATAATAAAAATATATATAAATAATTTTAAAAATTGCTGAGCGTGGTGGCTCACAACTCCACAACACTTTGGGAGGCTGAGGAGTGATAATCACTTGAGCCCAGGAGTTCGAGACAGCCTGGACAAAATGACGAAAACAGGCCGGACACAGTGGCTCACGCCTGTAATCTCAGTACTTTGGGAGACCAAGGCAGACAGATCACTTGAGGTCAGGAGTTCGAGACCAGCCTGGCCAACATGGTGAAACCCCATCTCTACTAAAAACACAAAAATTAGCAGGGCATGGTGGTGCACACCTGTAGTCCCAGCTACTCAAGACGCTGAGGCAGGAGCATCATTTGAACCCAGGAGGTGGAGGCTGCAGTGAGCCAAGACTGCGCCACTGCATTCCAGTCTGGTGACAGAGTTAGAATCCGTCTCAAAAAAAAAAGAAAAAGAAAAAATCCCTTTCCCATCCCATTTGCAAGGAAGGGGAGAGGTGTTGGTGAGGTACCAGGCATCCCTGCACCCCAAACCCTGCTCATGAGCTATGAGCATGGTCCTTACCTGCACCACCATGTAGTAGAGGAGGAAGAGGAAGTAGATGATCTCTGCCGCCACCAAGAAGGGGTGCCAGCCGTCGGTGAAGGGGTACAGGCAGAGGCTCTGCAGGGCCGCGTGCGTAAAGAAGGTGCCTGGGGAGCAAAGCGCGTTCTGCTCACTCGGGGCCACCTGCTCGCTCAGAGCCGTGGCTTCTGACCAGGAGCCATCAGGTCAGATGACTCAAGCTCAACCCCTTGAGGGCTGGCTGGGGCCAAGGAAAAACCAAAGTTATTTCAGACCCAAAGGACTGAACGTGGACACGTGGTAGACACCGAAGACAGCGGATGCACCAGAAGGGGCGGAGGGGCTGCAGTGGAAGGTCCTCCCCTCCCCTCGGCATGTGGTGTTGGCCTTTGGGCACAGACACCTCCAGATAAAGCACATCCGCCCATATAATGACGATTGACTCCCACTTGGTTCATTTAAAGCCATTTTGGGCCAGGCCCATTGGCTCATGCCTGTAATCCCAGCACTTTAGGAGGCTGAGGTGGGCAGATCATGAGGTCCGGAGATTGAGACCATCCTGGCTAATGTGGTGAAACCTGTCTCTACTAAAAATACAAAAAATTAGCCGGGCATGGTGGCAGGCACCTGTAGTCCCAGCTACTCGGGAGGCTGAGGCAGGAGAACCGCTTGAACCCAGGAGGCGGAGGTTGCAGTGAGCCGAGATTGCGCCACTGCACTCCAGCCTGGGCGACAGAGTGAGACACCATCTAAAAAAAAATAATAATAAATAAAGCCAGGCATGGTGGCTCATGCCTATAATGCCAGCACTTTGGGAGGCCAAAGCGGGCAGATAACCTGAGGTTAGCAGTTTGAGACCAGCCTGACCAACATGGAGAAACCCCGTCTCTACTAAAAATATAAAACTTAGCTGGGCGTGGTGGCGAATCCCTGTAATCCCAGCTACTCGGGAAGCTGAGGTAACAGAATCTCTTGAACCCAGGAGGTGGGGGCTGCAGTGAGTTGAGATCATGCCATTGCACTCTAGCCTAGGTGACAGAGAAGGACTGCGTCTCCAAAAACTAAATAAATAAATAATAATAATAAAATTTTTAAAAAGATATACAAATAAACCCAAAAAGGATTTGGAAGAAACTATTAGCAATGGGGAATGACAACAGAAATTTAATGCCCTTCACTTTTCACAGTTCTGAATTAAAAAAAAAAAAACACACACACACATACACACAGACACACAAATATATATTTCTTTTTTTTTTTTTTTTTTTGAGATGCAGTCTTGCTCTTGTCACCCGGGCTGCAGTGCAATGGCATGATCTCAGCTCACTGCAACCTCTACCTCCTGGGTTCACATAATTCTCCTGCCTCAGCCTCCTGAGTAGCTGGGATTACAGGTGCCCACCAGCACGCCCAGCTAATTTTTGTATTTTTAGTAGAGACAGGGTTTCGCCATGTTGGCCAGGCTGGTCTTGAACTCCTAACCTGGTGATCTGCCCCCTTCCCTCCACCGGCAATGGCCTCCCAAAGTGCTGGGATTACAGGCATGAGCCACCACTCCCGGCCTGTATTACTTTCATAATTAAAAGTGTAATCTAATATTTTCTTAAAGTTTGGTATTCCATGGAGAGGAGGTTGGCTATTAGGTAAATTGACCATTAGCTGAACAGACTATAAATTGGTTTTTAGTAGATTGTGATCAGCATTTTAAAGGGGGAAAGGAGGCATGAAGAAGAATAAATAGAATAGAACACAAAATATGAGAGCCCATCACATGTAGTTTTTTGTTTTTTAAATTTTGTAGAGACCAGGTCTCACCATGTTGCCCAGGCTGGTCTTGGACTTCTGGGCTCAAGGAGTCCTTCCACCTTGACCTCCCAAAGTGCTGGGATCATGGGTGCGAGCCACCACGCCTGGCCTCATGGAGTTAAAGTACATGTTATTTGTGAACATTTCATCTTGGTTGCATGTGTGCTAGATTATGATGTAAAATGTACTTTATGCTGTGTGCTGATGTATGGTGAAATATTATATTAGTTGATATGATCTGTTACCAGGTCACATTCTCCCTCGCCCACCACTGCCAGCTCGCCACCGCCAACCCCAGCGGACTGGGAAGCTCGGGATTAGGCAATGGATAAGCTGCCTTTGGACTCTCAGTAAGCTCTTTTAGGATAACTTGGGCAACAGGCCAGAAAGATGGGGAGAATTAGGGTGGAGGACCCTAATGCTTTGCCTTCGGGGACCCAGGGACTCACGGCTGCAAGGATAACCAAGACCCACACCTAGATTCACTAAACAACTATTTGCTCTGGAGCTCTGGCCCTGGGGTGGCTGCACCCAGGTAGGTCAGGAACCCCAGCCCAGGGGAAGGAGTGTCTGTCTTCTGGAGCCCCGCAGAGGGTTCCCAGGCGAGGCTACTCACCCAGGGCGCTGGTCTCTAGCGTCAGCGTGACAATGCAGAACAGGTTGACGTTGGCGTTGTAGACAGTGAACTCCACAAACACAGCTCTGGTCAGGGCGTCCAGCCAGGTGTTGTCAAAGAGATAGCGGAGAATTCTGCGAAAAAGAGTGGCATTGGGGCACTTCTACCCTGCAGGGGCTCCATGTTCCCACAGCCCCTTGACCGAGGCCAGAGCTTCCTGTCTCAACTTCTCCCTCTGCTTCTGCTCTGCTCCCTGGGCCACCAGGCCACCAGGGTTGCTCCTGGGAGTGGTCACATTTTGTAGCCCACGCTGTGATATGGTGGCACCCCTCATCTCCTGTCCATGAGAGCAGAGATTCTCGAAGTGTGGTCCCCACACCAACAGCATCAGCATCACCTGGGAACTTGTTGGAAATACAGATTCTCAGGCCCGCCCTAGACCTGCTGAGTCAGAAACTCTCAGGGGAGCCCAGAATGCGTGTTTTGATGAGCCTGCTGGGATTCGGATGCTTTTTATGGTTTGAGAGCCATGGTGTTAGAAGAATCATAGTTCGGGTGCAGTGGCTCATGTCTATAATCCCAGCACTTTGGGAGGCCGAGGCGGGTGGATCCCCTGAGGTCAGGAGTTTGAAACCAGCCTGGCCAACATGGTGAAACCCCGTCTCCGCTAAAGACACAAAAATACAAAAATTAGCCAGGCATGGCCAGGTGCGGTGGCTCACGCCTGTAATCTCAGCACTTTGGGAGGCCGAGGTAGGTGGATTATCTGAGGTCAGGAGTTCGAGACCAGCCTGACCAACATGGTGAAACCCCATCTCTACTAAAAATACAAAAATTCGCTGGGCATGGTGGCACATGCCTGTAATTCCAGCTTCTCAGGAGGCTGAGATGGGAATTGCTTGAACCCAGGAGGCAGAGGTTGCAGTGTGTCAAGATCATGCCACTGCACTCCAGCCTGGGTGACGGTGTGAGACTATCTCAAAAAAAGAAATAAAGGGCCAGGCATGGTGGCTCATGCCTATAATCTCATCACTTTGGGAGGCCGAGGCAGGCAGATCACCTGAGGTCAGGAGTTTGAGACCAGCCTGGCCAACTTGGTAAAACCCTGTCTCTACTAAAAATACAAAAAATTTAGCCAGGCGTGGTGGCACGTGCCTGTAATCTCAGCTACTCAGGAGGCTGGGGCAGAAGAATTGCTTGAACCTGAGAGGTGGAGGTTGCAGTAAGCCGAGATCATGCCAGTGCACTCCAGCCCAGGCAACAGAGCAAGACTCTGTCTCAAAAAAAAAAAAAAAAAACCAAGAAAAAAAGAAGGCCGGGCACGATGGCCCACGCTTGTAATCCAGCAGTGCCAGGGTTTCAAATCTAGGTCTCTTGTGTCAAGGGCATGTTGAGTCAGACTGCATGGACCCTGAGCATCCCTGAACGTTCTTACTGGGTATTCTTGGAATGCAAGACTGTGCTTGTGCTTTAGCCAAGTCACTTCTTAGGGCTGTATTTGCAGTGTGCAACCTTGTGGGATGAGGTGATGCCTTCCTTTGGACAAAGACCAGGCTTCTTTCTGCTGCTGCAAAAGCATCAAATGCCCCAGGCTCAGTATTGCAGGCACAAGCAGGCATCTTTCATGGCCCTTTGTTGCGAACTGACTCAAACCAATGTAATGTTCTGCTATGACTTTTGCTGTAACAAAGTCCTTTGTCTCTGACCCAGGAATCTTGTGTCTTCTGCCAGCATCCACGAAACAGTTAACAGGTTAGCTTGTTGGCTTACAACGAGGGTAAAACCTCAGACTTTGCAGAATTCTTGACAGATCCTTAACTACTTCCCTCTTGTCTAAGGGTGGACTGCTTTGAGTGGTAGTGAGCTCCCCATCTCTGGACTGGCGCTAGCAGAGGCAACCAGGCTGTGAATGCTAGAGAGAGACTTTCCTTCCAATTCTGAGATGGCTCAGTTCCCAGGTACCTGAAAATACAACCTGCATGATTCTGAATTCACCAGGCCCTCCCACAAGGACCTGAATGAACTTGGTCCAGCCCTGTTTTGAAGACTACATTCCCCAAGCAGATGTGGACTCTAGCAAAAGACTTTACTCAGCTACAAATGAATCAAGTCAACCTTACCTTGACGTGCTTTGGCGATCAGTCCCCAAGGGGACCACGTAGCCTCCTCCCCGATACACAGTGAGTTTGCCCCAGATGGGATACCCTCGACGTTGGTCCTGGCTCTGGTACTGCCAAGCATGGGGAAAGCTACTGCCATTACCGAGGGCGGTGGCATTCCAGCCTTCCCCGTAATCTGCCAGGTCTTCAGCATCCAGGGAATATGGCGCACGGCATCCGTTGAGAGATGCCTGCAGCTGCTGGGCAAGAGGGCAAGAGCTTTCCCGGACCCTCACTTGACGAATCTGGGCACTGCCAACCAGCTTGGAGTTCCCATCAGTGATAAAGCCTAAAAAGAAAAACCAGGTGGGTAAATCTAGCAGTCAAAATAATCTTAACACATTCCAAGCTCCCTGGCCCGAGGCTAATGTGAACTTCAGCATACCCATTATAGAGACAGCCGAGAGAAGTTTATGGCCAACTATAGGCTACATTTATCCAAATAACCTCACCATCTCTCCAACTGGAAACTACTGTGCGTCCTGCGCAACTTCTCTTAGGGAATGGAACCCCACCACCCTGTCATCAGTCTGGACATGCCTGTGCCCTTTCTCCTCAATCCTCTATCCCATGGTTACTACATCCTATCCATCCTGTTTCCATGTCTTATGTCCCCATCCCCTTCTCTCCATCACCACTTTTCCTAGTCCCTGCACCAGCCCTCATCCTGTGTTCTCAGCATCCTAACTTGCCCACCCCCTCCCCCCACCTTTTTTTTTTTTTTTTTTTTTAGACAGAGTTTCGCTCTTGTTGCCCATGCTAGAGTGCAATGGCGGGATCTTGGCTCACTGCAACCTTCACCTTCTGGGTTCAAGCGAATCTCCTGCCTCCATCTCCCAAGTAGCTGGGATTACAGGCACATGCCACCACACCTGGCTAATTTTTTGTATTTTTAGTAGAGATGAGGTTTCTCCATGTTGACCAGGCTGGTCTCAAACTCTTGACCTCAGGTGATCCACCCAACTCGGCCTCCCAAAGTGCTGGGATTACAGGTGTGAGCCACTGTGCCCGGCCAACTTGCCCACCCTTTATTCCAACTTCCAGATGCTTCTAGAGTCATCCTTCTATACCACAGATTTATGCCACAGCTTCATGTAGACATTCAATGGCGCCTCATTTCCTCGAGGATGAGATACTCACTCCTGAGATCCTTCACGATGTGGCCCGTTCATCTCTCCTGGTTTGCTTCTCACTGATCCTTAACTCACACCCTAGACGAGAGTCACACTCAACACACTGCGGTTCCAAGAACATGTATCCCATGGCGTGAGAGGCTGAGCTTTTCTCATGTTGTTCATTCTGCCTGGCACGCTGTTTTTGCCTAGCTGGTTCAAGCTCTGTTATTACTCACTTAGGAGGTTCTCCACTCTGCATCAGGGTAAGGGAGGTGGAGAGTCCCTGCTTGTGTATACCCAGCCTTCTGAGAGTCCCTCCTTCATAGCATCTGATACTGTGGTTATTGATTGGTTCCCTTCCTTCCTTCCTTCCTTCTTTCCTTCCTTCCTTCCTTTTCTTCTTCTTCTTCTCCTTCCTCCTCCTCTTCTTCTTCTCCTCCTCCTCCATCTTCTGCTTTTCCTTCCTTTCTTTCTTTCTCTCTTTCTTTTTCTTTCTTCTTCCTTCCTTCTCTCCCTCCCTCCTCACTTCCTTCCTTCCTGTTTCTCTCTCTCTCTCTCTTTCTCTGTCTCTCTTTCTTGACAGAGTTTCACTCTTGTCACCCAGGTTGGAATGCAAGGGCACAATCTCAACTCACTACAATCTCTGCTTCCCAGGTTTAAGGGATTCTCCTGCCTCAACCTCCTGAGTAGCTGGGACTACAGGCGTGCACAAACACACCCAGCTAATTTTGTATTTTTAGTAGAGATGTGGTTTCACCATGTTAGGCTGGTCTGAAACTCCTGACCTCAAATGATCCACCTGTCTCGGCTTCCCAAAGTGCTGGGATTACAGCTGTGAGCCACTCCTCCTGGGGTGTTTAGGTTTTCTTTTCTCTCTCCTTCCTTCCTTCCTTCCTTCCTTCCTTCCTTCCTTCCTTCCTTCCTTCCTTCCTTCCTTCCTTCCTTCCTTCCTTCCTCCCTCCCTCCCTCCCTTCCCTCCTTCCCTCCTTCCCTCCCTCTCTCTCTTCCCTCCCTCCTTCCTTCCTTCCCTCCCTCTCTCTCTTCCCTCCCTCCTTCCTTCCTTCCCTCCCTCTCTCTCTTCCCTCCCTCCTTCCTTCCTTCCTATCTTTTTGTTTTTCTTTTTTTGAGACGGAGTCTCACTTTTTCACCCAGGCTGGAGTGCAATGTCATGATCTCAGCTCACTGCAACCTCTGCCTCCCAGGTTCAAGCAATTTTCCTGCCCCAGCCGCTCAAGTAGCTGAGATTATAGACACGTGACAACACACCTGGCTAATTTTTGTATTTTTAGTAGAGACGGGGTTTCACCAGGTTGGCCAGGCTAGTCTCAAACTCCTGACCTCAAGTTATCTGCCCGCCTCGGCCTCCCAAGTGCTGGGGTTACAGGCGTGAGCCACTGCGCCCGGCCTCTCTCTCTGTTTTTTGTTTTTTTGTTTTTAAGACACAGTCTTGCTCTATCTGCCCGGCTGGAGTGCAGTGGTGCAATTTTGGCTCACTGCAGGCTCTGCCTCCTGGGCTTAAGCAATCCTTCCACCTCAGCCTCCTGAGTTGCTGGGATTACAGGCATGAGGCATCACACGCGGCTAATTTTTGTATTTTTCGTAGAGGCAGGGTCTTGCCATGTTGCCAGGCTGGTCTCGAATTCCTGGCCTCAAGCAATCCTCCTGCCTCAGCCTCCCAAAGGGCTGGGATTACAGGTGTGAGCCACCACACTCCGCCTGGTTTTCTTACGACGCTAACGCTGACAGTGCTCTATGTCTGTTCCTAGCCAGGAGAAGGCACAAGGAGGCTGACATAGCCCCAGGGCTGCAGGACTTACCTGGGGGGTGACCATATAGGTTGCTCACGAGGGTGGTGTTGGCCCACTCGAAGAACTCTCGGAAGCCCAGCACATCTGAGAAGCCTCTGGTGAAGCTGTGCTCGAGGTGTCTGTTGAGGTGGTAGGCGCTGGGGTCCCTCTGCCCATAGGCCACGAGCAGTAGCATCCACAGGAAGCCCAGGTATGCTGGGGAGGGAGGCACAGCCCCCAGTCAGGCAGGATCCATGACTCCCACCCAGTCCAGTTCAGGAAGTGGAAAGGCTTCCTAGACCAGCCCCTTGCCCCTGTGGTGACAATGGAACCAATCTTTATAGAGGCAGCAGAGAGGAGTAAAGTCACAGACCATGGGATCTCCTGCCTGGGTCCAAATCCCAGCTCTGCCACATCTCATCCAGGTGCCCTTCACAAGTGACTCTATCCCTCCATGCCTCGCTCTCGCCATCTATGAAATGGGAATAACAATTCTGTGATGAGGGGATCAGTTACTATTAGAAAGCACTGGCCGGTGTGGTCGCTTGTGTCTGTAATCCCAGTACTTTGGGAGGCCCAGGCGGGTGGATCACTTGAGGCCAGGAGTTCAAGACCAGCCTGGCCAACATGGTGAAACCCTGTTTCTACTAAAAATACAAAAATGAGCTGGGCATTGTGGTGCACGCCTGTAATTCCAGCTACTCAGGAGGCTGAGGCAGAAGAATCGCTTGAACCTGGGAGGCAGTTGTTGCAGTGAGCTGAGATCATGCCACGGCACTCCAGCCTGGGTGGCAGAACAAGACTCCATCTCAAAAAAAAGAAAAAAAAATAGAAGGCACATAAAGCTGTGTCTGCAGGCCGGGCACTGTGGCTCATGCCTGTAATCCCAGCACTTTGGGAGGCCGAGACTGGTAGATCACCTGAGGTCAGAAGTTCGTGACCAGCCTGGCCAACATGGTGAAACCCCCTCTCTACTAAAAATGCAAAAATTAGCCAGGTATGGTGGTGCACGCCTGTAGTCCCAGCTACCTGGGAGGCTGAGTCAGGAGAATTGCTCGAACCCAGGAGGCAGAGGTTGCAGTGAGCTGAGATCGTGCCATTGCACTCCAGCCTGGGAAACAGAGCAAGACTCCATCTCAAAAAAAACCACAAAAAACAAAAAACACAAAAACAGTGTTTGCTACATTATTTCTTAAATAGCATTTTTAAAAATGGGGCACTTGCCACTTTGCATGGCTGAGGGTATGATGGTGAAGACAAACACGTTCCTGCCCCTCATGGTGCTCACCTGTCTTGTTGGAGACAGGTGAGTGTGACGTAGAGGATCTTTTAGGTGCAAATATTTAGTGTGGGAGGCTGGACATCACAATCACATGAGGGATCAGGTTCCTAGTGAACCAGAACCTCTGGTTCCCAGGCCTGGGAATCTGCATTCCAAGACCCTCCCCCTTTCCCCCAACTGTCTCAGAAGACTTGAATGGACGCCAATGAGTAGGACACCATGGGGGCATGCACTACACGCTCTCTCCAAGGTCCACAGTGGGACTGAATCCCAGCGGCCCACCTAAAACCCACCTATCAGGCACCCTCTGTCGGCTTCCTTCCCTCTCCACTGCCCTCTCTCCTCCAACCAGTGCTTTCCAGGACCTCCTCCCAAATCAGCTACTTGCACCCAAATCTGCTCTGGGAAATCCAGACTCAGAGGCTCCCTGAGGTGTGAAGGCTTTTCATCAGAGGGGCCAGGGAAGCCACGCTGCAGACACAGTGCTTAGGCTGAGATTTAAAGAATACGAGGAATTAGGCCAGGCGCGGTGGCTCACATATGTAATCCCAGTACTTTGGGAGGCCAGGGAGGGCAGATCACTTGAGGTCAGGAGTTCAAGATCAGCCTGACCATCATGGCAAAACCTCATCTCTACCAAAAAAACAAAAATTATCCGGGCATGGTGGTGTGCGTTTGTGGTCCCAGCTGCTCGGGAGGCTGAGGCAGGAGAATTGCTTGAACCTGGGAGGCGGAGGTTACAGTGAGCCGGGATTGTGGCACTGCACTCAAGTCTGAATGACAGAGTAAAACTGTATCTCAAAAAATAAAATTAAAAATTAAATAAAAAATTTAAAAATCTTAGGCCGGGTGCGGTGGCTCACGCCTGTAATTCCAGCACTTTGGGAGGGCGAGGCGAGTGGATTACCTGAGATCGGGAGTTTGAAACTGGCCTGACCAACATGGAGAAACCCCATCTCTACTAAAAAAAAAATACAAAATTAGCTGGGCATGGTGGTGCATGCCTGTACTCCCAGCTACTTGGGAGGCTGAGGCAGGAGAATTGCCTGAACCCAGGAGGCGGAGGTTGCGGTGAGCTGAGATCACGCCATTGCACTCCAGCCCAGGTAACAAGAGAGAAACTCCATCTCAAAACAAACAAAACAAAACAAAACAAAATTTAAAAATCTTTAAAAAGGCTGAGCATGGTGGCTCACGCCTGTAATCCCAGCATTTTGGAAGGTCAAGGCAGGCAGATCACCAGAGGTCAGGAGTTCGAGACCGGCCTGGCCAACATGGTAAAACCCTATCTCTATTAAAAACACAAAATTTAGCTGGGTGTGGTGGTGCACACTTGTAATCCCAGCTGCTCAGGAGGCTGAAGTGAGAGAATGGCTTGAACCCCAGAGGCAGAGGTTGCAGTGAGCCGAGATTGTGCCACTGCCCTCCAGCCTAGGTGACAGAGTGAAACTCTGTCTCCAATAAATAAATAAATAAGAAGAATAAAAGGAATTAGCCAGAAGAAAAGCTGGGGGGGAGGAGTGAGCAGACTCCAGGCCAATGACATGGAACTGCCCAGGCAGAAGCCTGGGGCGAGGACGGGGTGCAGGTCCCAGGTGCTACAGAAGCCAATGTGAGGACAACGTGGGGCGCTGGAGCCGGCAGCAGGCACTTGAAGCGGGTAAAGCCACAGGAGGGGGTTTGGGTTTTGTCTTAAGGGTCATGAGGGGCCACTGAAGGATTTTAAGAGTAGGGGAAAAGCTGGAGTGTGCTGATATCCGGGGAAACTGAGGCCCAAAAGACGAGCGGGACTTATCAAAAATAGCACCGTAACGGTGTCTGTCTGTTTCAGGCTGTGCTGAGAGCCAGCGAGTTGGAAGGTTGCCTACCCAGGATTTCTCTGATGAGGGCAAATGCTTTCTGTTCCTTGAGGTGGGTGGTTTTCATCTTCTCAACGGCAGCGGTGAGAGGTGGCTGGTAGACGTCCCTGCTGCTGTTTCTTCGTGCTCGGAACAAGGCATAGGGGTCTGTGGAGGGAAGGACACCAGGACAGCCCCCAGGTGGGCAGAGGACAGGCTCTGCGTTTGCAACCATAAGGCCTCTCTCTCACCCACGGCAATGGGCTCCGCGTTCCTCTTCCTTGGGAGTCGTTTCCCAGCCTACCCTCCACACCTCCGTCCAGGCTTCCCCAGGGCCTAGAGTCCCACGCCTCCTCCGTCTGGAGGATTCTCCACAGGGAGAGCACAGAGCTGTCTTCCCCGCCCTGAAATCTTTCTGGCCCCTGCACTGCCTTCCGCGACACTCCAAATTGATGGATTCAAGGATGAGGGTGACAAATATCTCAAAGTCCTGTCATGTCTGTTACCTAGTATCTTCATTTTTTAAAATTTAATTTTAATTTTAATTTTTTTTTTTTTTTTGAGACACATTTTCACTCTGTTGCCCAGGCTGGAGTGCAGTGGCACAATCTCAGCTCGCTGCAACCTCCACCTCCCAGGTTCAAACAATTCTTCTGCCCCAGCCTGCTGAGTAGCTGGGATTACAGGTACGTGCCATCATCCATGGCTAATTTTTGTATTTTTAGTAGAGATGGGGTTTCGGCATGTTTGCCAGTCTGGTCTCGAACTTCTGATCTCAAGTGATCTGCCTGCCTCAGCCTCCCAAAGTGCTGTGATTACAGGCATGAGCCACCGTGTCCAGCCTCATCAATTTAAATTAAATTTTTAAATTTTTATTTATTTTTCATTTTAAGGCCAGGCATGGCGACTCAAGTCTGTAATCCCAGCGTTTTGGGAGGCTAAGGCAGGCGGATCACCTGAGGTCAGGAGTTTGAGACCAGCCTCACCAACACGGTGAAACCCCATCTCTCCTAAAAATACAAAAATTAGCCAGATGTGGTGGTGCACACCTGTAATCCCAGCTACCCAGGAGGCTGAGACAGGAGAATCATTTTAACCCAGGAGGTGGAGGTTGCAGGGAGCTGAGACCATACATACCACTGCACTCCAGCCTGGGTAACAGAGCGAGACTCTGTCTCAAAAAATAAAAAATAAAATAAAGTAAATTTGAAAAATAAAAATAAAATGTTTTTCATTTTACTTTTTTTGTAGAGACAGGGTCTTGCTGTTTTGCCCAGGCTGGAGTACAGTGGTGCAATCACAGCTCACTGCAGCCTTGACCTCCTCGGGCTCAGGCAATCCTCCCACATCAGCCTCTTGAGTAGCTGGGATTGCATGCAGGCACCACCATGTCTGGCTATTTTTTGTATTTTTTGTAGAGAAGGGGTTTCCTCATGTTGCCCAGGCTAGTCTCAAACTCCTGAATTCGAGTAATCTGCCCACATCAGTCTCCCAAAGTGCTGGGATTACAGGCGTGAGTCCCTGGGCCTTGCCTCCTGTTCTTTCGAAACAGGCTGGGCACAGTGGCTCATGTCTGTAATCTCAGCCCTTTGGGAGGCCGAGGCGGGAGGATCACTTGAGGTCAGAAGTTCGAGACCAGCCTGGCCAACATGGCAAAACCCCATCTTTTTTTTTTTTTTTTTGAGACGGAGTCTCGCTCTGTCACCCAGGCTGGAGTGCAGTGGCCGGATCTCAGCTCACTGCAAGCTCCGCCTCCCGGGTTCACGCCATTCTCCTGCCTCAGCCTCCCGAGTAGCTGGGACTACAGGCGCCTGCCACCTCGCCCGGCTAAGTTTTTGTATTTTTAGTAGAGACGGGGTTTCACTGTGTTAGCCAGGATGGTCTCGATCTCCTGACCTCGTGATCCGCCCGTCTCGGCCTCCCAAAGTGCTGGGATTACAGGCTTGAGCCACCGCGCCCGGCCTGCAAAACCCCATCTTTATTAAAACTACAAAAAATAGCCAGGCATGGTGGTGGGTGCCTGTAAGCCCAGCTACTCGGGAGGCTGAGGCAGGAAAATCGCTTGAACCCGGGAAGTGGAGGTTGTAGTGAGCTGAGATCACGTCATTGCACTCCAGCCTGGGCAACAGAGCGAGACTCCATTACACACACACACACACATCATAAAACAGATCATCATTCTCCTATGTAAAGCCCTCCCACATCCCAGCCTTGCCCCAACTCCTATAAGGCCCTGTCAACCTGCTGCCAACCTCCTCTACCCTCATCTCTAACCATTCTCCCCCACCCCCAACTCAACATGCTCCAGACACACAGTCAATGGTTGTTATAAAATGATTGCAATAAAATGACACCACTGTCCCACCTCAGAGCCTTCGCAGGTGCTCAGTGTGCAGTCCTTCCCGTCCCCCATTCTCAGCAGAGAGGCTAGGCACCACTGCAGCAGAGAGGCCCCCCTTCTCTTGATCTTCCCCAGCCCTATGTCTCCCCATAATTCACACTTATATTTCTACTTGTGCATTTACATGGTTGATGCCATCTCCCCAAATGGCCTGTTCATTCCAAAGGCAGCAACTTGTCCCCTGCAATCACTGCTGTGTTGGCAGGGACTGGGGTTGGAAGTGGGGATTGACTTTAAATGGGCAAGAAAGAACCTTTTGGGGTGACAAAGCTGTTCTAAATGTGAATTGCAGTGATGGTTACATAACCCTATACATTTACTGAAATCAACAAATTGTGCACTTACATTGGGTGAATTTTATGTAAATTATATTCCCAAGCCATCACAAGGCCTGGCCAGCAGCCAGTGCTCCTGAGGACTTGCCAAAGGGGTGACTGAATGAATATTTAATGGTCTGGAGCCTGGCATCTCTGTGGAGAATTGAGAAGATTTTAATGGACCTCTTGGATCTGCAAATCTAAAACGCTGTCCTGGAATGGAACAATATTGGCCCTGAAGAGGCAGCCGCACTGCACTGTGAGGCACCTGCATGGCATTTGGTTTGTTTGTTTCTATTTTATTTTCCCTGAAAGTCAAGACCATTGCCTCAATGATTCCACATTGATTCAGTTTTATTTGCATGTTTGTTTTGTAATTATTGTCACCACCCTTGGGAAATTTGGTTCAGAAGTGAGAAGTCAGGCTGGGAGGTTGGGGACTGGCCAGTGGCCTCCTAGAGCAGGGGTCAGTGTCTGTATTCCAACAAACCTCTATTTACAAAAACAGGCAGCCGGTGAGATATGCCCCGCTGGCTGCAGTTTGCAGAGTTTTGTCCTAAAATTCTTAATTTACGGCTACTTTCTGCAGCCCATCTGTAAACCGATTCTTGTTTTAGTTTTTGTTCTAAAGCTCAGGGCCCTGAGTCTCGGAGAAGAAAGCTGCTTGCTTGGAATTACACAGAGAAGGACCGCCCATGTGTCCAGCTTTGTCCCTGAGGCACGTCTTCTAGGTGGCAGGTCATACTTGGGTGTCAGGGAGAAATGCCAGGGAAGGAAGAAACAAAGATACTCAGGAGACAATGGAGTCACTTTTTTCCTGGCTCTTTTGGGGATGACTCACAAACTGGGGGTGAAAGGCTGATGGGGAACAAAGGTCTGGTGAGCTGGCCCAAGGCCCAGGACCCCCGCCAGGCTGCAATTTGCAGGGCTCACTGAGCCTCATCAGGGCCACAGCTAGCCAGACCCTGCCTCCAGCCACTGAGGCACGTTACCTGGGCCCAACAGATGTCCTGGCAGCGGGGCCACAGTATCCTCCTCGTCGTCCACTCTCTTCAAGACCAGTGCAAAGAAAGCAGCAAATCCCAGCACCTGAAAAATACCCAGGGAGATCCTCAAGCCCACACTGGTAACTCTCAACCCCTCATCTGCAAGGGCGCAGGGCTTGGGGCCATGTTTGTGTGTCGGGCAGGGCCCTGCACTTTGGGGGAGTGCAGCTCCCTTCTGCAGAGACGGGAGGTGATCATGAAGCTGGAGCGCAAGGCCTTGGGTCCCAGACCAGACGGGGGACTGGTCAGTCCTAGAACTCCCCTGAGCCTTCCCACCTGCTGCTGCTCACCTGCCTGAGGGGTCTCTGATCTCTCTGCAAGGAGAATTGCTCTCCCCCTGGGCTTCACCTGCTCCTTCCCTTTCCTCCAATATTAAATAATGTGCGCAGGTGCATGGTCTCAGCTGTAAGGCCTCAGCCACGTGATCTCTGCATCTGCTCTGCACAAACACAGGAGGATCCTGTGGTTCGGTTGGGGAACAGAAAGGCTCAGGATGCACCCCTGTTTTTAGCAGCCTGCGAACCTAGTGCTGAGGGTAGGTATCAGACGTTTTTGAGTCTTATGATAAAGGCTGTTCAGGGAAGAATGGGGGACCAGCAGGGATTTGGCAACGTCCCAAAGGGGTAAAGATTAACTTTTTTTTTTTTTTGAGATGGAGTCTCGCTCTGCTGCCCCGGCTGGAGTGCAATGGCTCACTGCAACCTCCACCTCCCGGGTATAAGCGATTCTCCTGCCTCAGCCTCCCTAGTGGTTGGGATTACAGGCACCCACCACCATGCTTGACTAATTTTGTAATTTTTTTTTTGAGATGGAGTTTCGCTCTTGTTGCCCAGACTGGCGTGCAACGGTGCGATCTCAGCTCACTGCAACCTCTGCCTCCCAGGTTCAAGTGATTCTCCTGCCTCAGCCTCCCGAGTAGCTGGGATTACAGGTATGCACCACCACGCCTGGCTAGCTTTGTATTTTTAGTACAGACAGGGTTTCTCCATGTTGGTCAGGTTGGTCTTGAACTCCTGACCTCAGGTGATCCACCCACCTCGGCCTCCCAAAGTGCTGGGATTACAGGCGTGAGCCACCGCGCCCGACCAAGATTCGTTTTAAGTATCTCCTCCTTTCTGTGGCTTCCCCTACACCCCAACCGAGTATCTCTTCCCCCTCGGGGTTCCCCAGGGATTGCCCACTGCCCGACTCCTTCCAAGGGAAACCGTGCCCCTGGCCTCCTTTGCTCCATGCCTAGATTTAGGATTTCTTTCTTTCTTCTTTCCACCATACCAGGCTGACAGATCTCCAGGAGCTGGTCTCATGGGAGTTGCCTGACCAAGGATTTTTTTTTTCTTTTTTCTTTTTTTTTTGAAACAGGGTCTTGCTCTGTCGCCCAGGCTGGAGTTTAGTGGCGCAATCACAGCTCACTGCAGCCTGAAACTCCTGGTCTCAAGCAATCCTACCACCTCAGCCTCCCAAAGTACTAGGATTACAGGTGTTGAGCCACCATGCCGAGCCAGAATTTCTTCAACTCTAACATGTTCTTTTGTCTAATTTTACATCTCAGGAATAGGAGTGTAGCTTCTAACTGAGGCACATATATAATGACTTGGTGTTTTTTCCAAAGGGAAAGTTCCTTTAAATTGCTGTCTTTTCCTTGCAAGCAGACTCAGAAAAAGAAAGAGAAAAAAAAATGAATAACTAACTACATAAATTGTTGTTGTCTTGTCTCAAGATCAAATGGATCTTAACATTGAGGAAATAGGGTCTTATTTATATGTATACATGTGGTCTAGGGCAAGTGTAGCCTAGGGTAATAAGAAAGGGTTATTTTTCCTGCCCTGGGCCTGCAGAGAGGGGGTGCTCCAGGTTCATTTGTTGAATATATAAATACAGGAATGGAAGCCCAGGGACAAGACTGCTGGTGGAAGGGAAAGGATGGGGGAAGAGGAGGAGGGCAGGTGCCTGGGGCAGGGTCCTGACCTTCAGGGGCTGGGTGACGAACACGCTCTCCACGAAGGAGACGGCTATGGAGATGAGCCACCTGAGGGAGCTGGCCCTCCCGTAGTGCAGGCCATACAGCATGGTGAAGAAGGCTGCCACGCCACTGGTGGCCGCCACCAAAAGCCAGCCCACCAGGATGCACCACCAGGGCAGGCCTTGAGGGGGTTTGCTCACCCGTAGAGCGCTGCAAAGGAGGTGGACGTACATAGTTAGGGTGGCCACACCCCCAGGCAAGCTCAAGGTCACACCCCACACTACCTCCATCAGCATGACCTTGGCCAAGTTCCTGGACCTCTCAGACCCTCTGTTTCCTTCTCTAATCTATACCTATCTCAAAGGGCTATGCCATAGTCTATGGAGTAAAAGCAGTTACATTTATTCAGTGCTTAGTAGGGGCAAGTCCCCGCACTAAAGGCTATACACAAATTTGCTCTGTTATTGCTCAGGGCAAGCCTAACCATATAATTTTGTTTTAAGTTTTGGCCGGGCGCGATGGCTCAAGCCTGTAATCCCAGCACTTTGGGAGGCCGAGACGGGCGGATCACAAGGTCAGGAGATCGAGACCATCCTGGCTAACACGGTGAAACCCCGTCTCTACTAAAAAATACAAAAAACTAGCCGGGCGAGGTGGCGGGCGCCTCTAGTCCCAGCTACTCGGGAGGCTGAGGCAGGAGAATGGCGTAAACCCGGGAGGCGGAGCTTGCAGTGAGCTGAGATCCGGCCACTGCACTCCAGCTCGGGCGACAGAGCGAGACTCCGTCTCAAAAAAAAAAAAAAAGAAAAAAAAGAAAATTTCTCGGCTGGGCGCAGTGGCTCATGTTTGTAATCCCAGCATGTTGGGAGGCCAAGTAGGGCGGATCACAAGGTCAGGAGTGCAAGACCAGCCTGGCCAACATGGCAAAACCCCGTCTCTACTAAAAATACAAAAATTAGCTGGGCGTGGTGGCGGGCACCTGTAATCCCAGCTACTTGGGAGGCTGAGGCAGGAGAATTGCTTGAACCCGGGAGGCAGAGGTTGCAGTGACCTGAGATCTTCCCATTGCAATCCAGTCCGGGTGACAAGAGCAAGACTCTGTCTCAAAAAAAAAAAAAAAAAAAAAGAAAAAAAATTTCTCATCATACAAAAATTAGTGAGCACAGTAAACATCCAGGTGCTCATTAGCTGTCAACCACCATCACCCCTTGTCATACTTATTTCATCTGCCCCCCAGCCCTGTTTTGTTTTTGTTTTTGGCTGGAAAATTTCAACATAAATTCCAGACATAATACAAAATAATTCCTAATCACTTCAGAATGCATCTCAAAAGTGGCATTTTTGCCAGGCGTGGTGGCTCACGCCTGTAATCCCAGCACTTTGGGAGGCTGAGGCAGGTGGCTCACTTGAGGTCAGGAGTTCGAGACCAACCTGGCCAAAGCAGTGAAACCCCATCTCTACTAAAAGTACAAACTTTAGTTGGGCATGGTGGTGTGCACCCGTAATCCCAGGTACTCAGGGAGGCTGAGGCAGGAGAATCGCTTGAACCCGGGGGGCAGAGGTTGCAGTAAGCCGAGATCACGCCATTGCATTCCAGCCTGGGTGACAGAGCAAGACTCTGTCTCAAAAAAAAAAAACAAAAGAAGAAGCCATTTTTCTTACTGAATTATGATACTGTTTTCACACAACAAAATTAACAGTAATTTTTAAATGTCATCTAGTAACCTGTCTGTATTCAAAGTTCACTGGTTATCTTAAAAAATGCATTTTAAGTTTGAATCAAGAGATAGGCATTATCATTCCCATTTTACAGATGAGGAAACTAAGTCTGAGAAGTTGAGGAGCTGGTCCAAAAGTGAAGTGCACAGATAGGAAATAGCCCATATGAACACTGTTGTAACTGTAAAGTGTGGTACAAAGGGCCCTGAGTGCCTTCCAGCAAATAGCCCTGTTCAAACCCGGCCTCCCTGAATGTGTGCAGGAATCCTGCATTGTTTCTGCCTGGGGACGTCTGGGTGGACATCCTTCCAAAGTTGTTCAGAATGCCCTTTCCAGAGGGCCCCAGGCTGGGGCAGGCAGACACCCACTCGGCACCCAGGGAAGTGGATTACCTGGCATGTGCAGGGGCCCAGGTGCCTGGCTGTACCCCCAGGCAGCCCTTCAGGGTCTGCAGCTGCCTGAGGGCCCGAGCATGGCTGTGGTGCTGGGGGAAGCCTTGGGGCCCCACCAGCCGCAGCTCTTGCTCCACGTGTTCCAGCTGAAGGTACAGACACTGCCTGTAGGCGCTGTCCTTCCAGGGGCCACTCCCTGCCACCTTGGGCTTGGGACACTGCGTTTTCTCTGGAGGACAAAGGAGAAAGCAATCAGCTCGTGCTGAGTCAAGAGCAAACCAGCTGCAATACAAACAACAGCTAGGTGTGGCAGCATGTGCAGGTGGGCCCGGCTACTCAGGAGGCTGAGGCAGGAGGATCGCTGGAAGCCCAGGAGGTCGAGGCTGAGTATTAAAAATGGTAGTAAAAAAAAAAGTGAGCTATGATGGCACCACTTCACTCCAGCCTGTGCAACAAAGCCAGACCCTGTCTCTCAACAAAACAAACACACCTCCCGCCACAAAACGCAACAGTAATAGTACCAGCTTCTGAGTATGAAAGACTTGCTACGTGCCAAGCCCTGAGAAATCTGAGGTTCAAAGAGACGGAGTAAGGTTTTAGGGTCACACAGCCAGTTAGGATTTGATGTTTCTCTTTTAGATTTTTTATCAGAGACATTCTGAAAATTTCCCTACACATCAAGAGAACAGAGGAGAATCCCACACTCATCACTCCAGCTACCACAGTGACCAACATTTGGCCAATCTTGGTCATCTCTTTTCTTCCCCTGGGTTGTTGTGGTTTTTTTTGCAGTGAAGTCTCACTCTGTCTCCCCAGCTGGAGTGCGGCAGTGTTATCTCAGCTCACTGCAACCTCCGCTTCCCGGCTTCAAGAGGCAATTCTCTTGCCTCTGCCGCCTGAGTAGCTGGGACTACAGGCGCCCGCCACCACACCTGGCTCATTTTTGTATTTTTAGTAGAGATGGGGTTTCACCACATTTCCCAGGTTGGTTCTAAATTCCTGACCTCAGGTGATCCGCCCGCCCCGGCCTCCCAAAGTGCTGGGATTACAGGTGTGATCCACGGTGCCCGCCCTCACCCCTCCACTCCCCCACCCCCCAGCCCAGAGCATTTTAAAGCAAATACTTTAATATGGTAAGACTTGAATGTAAACCCTGTTTTGTCTAGTGCCAAATATAGTGTAATCCTGTCCTGTTGTTGTTGTTGTTGTTGAGATGGAGTTTTGCTCTTGTAGCACAGGCTGGAGTGCAGTGGCACAATCTCAGCTCACTGCAACCTCCGCCTCCTAGGTTCCAGTGATTCTCCTGACTCGGCCTCCCGAGTAGCTGGGACTACCAGCATGTGCCACCACACCCAGCTAATTTTTGTATTTTTAGTAGAGATGGGGTTTTGTCATGTTGACCAGGCTGGTCTTGAACTCCTGACCCCAGGTGATCTGCTCACCTTGGCCTCCCAAAGTGCTGGGATTACAGGCGTGAGCCACCGCACCCGGCCAACACTCCTATTTTCTAAGGGAAGAAATGAAGTCTCAGAGAGGTTGAGCAACTTGTTTAAAGTTGCACTGCTGCTATCGCAGCTGGGAGATCCCAAGGTTCTGGCCGACTCCAAAGTTCACGTTCTTAAGGTCCAGTGTGTCCAGCTGTGAATTCCAAAACCCCCAAACTCAAGGTCAAGCATCTAGTGGAAGTCGAGTCCTGCAGGGATGACCTCCATAAGCAGCCCAAACCCAGCTCTCTGGGGCAAATTCTTTTTTTTCTTTTTTGAGATAGAGTCTTGCTCTGTCACCCAGGCTGGGGTGCAGTGATGCGATCTCAGCTCACTGTTGCCTACACCTCCCAGGTTCAAGTGATTCTCTGCCTCAGCCTCTCGAGTAGCTGGGACTACAGGTGCATGTCACTCTATCGGGGTGGGGCCAAGAATTATGAATTCAAATTGCTTCTTCTATAAGCCACACTTTTGTGTTCTAAACAAGGTTTAGATAGTGGCCACCCTTGTGTATTAAAAATAGTAGCATTCTAGGCCGGGCGCGGTGGCTCAAGCCTGTAATCCCAGCACTTTGGGAGGCCGAGACGGGCGGATCACGAGGTCAGGAGATCGAGACCATCCTGGCTAACACAATGAAACCCCGTCTCTACTAAAAATACAAAAAAAATTAGCCGGGCGTGGTGGCGGCGCCTGTAGTCCCAGCTACTCGGGAGGCTGAGGCAGGAGAATGGCAGGAACCCGGGAGGCGGAGCTTGCAGTGAGCCGAGATCGGGCCACTGCACTCCAGCCTGGGCGACAGAGCGAGACTCCGTCTCAAAAAAAAAAAAAAAAAAAAAAAAGTAGCATTCTAAACCCGCACAACTATCCTCCATGTTCCAGAGAACATTTCCATCAGTGTAGAAAGTTCTATCGTATGGCACTGGTCTAAATGGGAGGATGGACAGGAAAGAGGCAGGAAGGGAACAAGAAGACTAGTTGAAACTGGAATAATATGCCATGCATACATTTGTTTAGTGAAAACAAAACAATGTTACTGGGTTCTAGCTGGATATTGTTGCCAAAAGCTCTGAATTTGAGATCTGTTATCTCTGCCAAACAGACTAAGGAGTGTTAGAGAGGCATTAAAGACACAGTTACACAAAACTGAGACTTTCTCCCATTTTTTAGAGCTAGGGTCTTGCTCTGTCACCCAAGCTGGGGTGCAGTGACACTTGTAACCTCAAACCAGCTCGCTGTAACCTCCAACTCCTGGGATCAAGGGATCCTCCTACCTCAGCCTTCCAGATAGCTGGGACTACAGGTGCCCATTGAGATGGAGTCTTGCTCTGTTGCCCAGGCTGGAGTGCAATGCTGCGATCTTGGCTCACTGCAATCTCCACCTCCTGGGTTCAAGTGATTCTTCTGCCTCAACCTCCCAAGTAGCTAGGATTACAAACGTGCACCATCACGCCCAGCTAATTTTTGTATTTTTAGTAGAGATGAGGTTTCACCATGTTGGGCAGGCTGGTCTCGAACTCCTGACCTCAAGTGATCTGCCCACCTTGGTCTCCCAAAGTGCTGGGAATACAGGCGTGAGCCACCATGCTTGGCTAACACCTGGTTAATTTTTAAACTTTTTGTAGAGACACGTCTCCCTATGTTGCCAAGGCCGGTCTCAAATTCCTGGCCTCAAGCAATCCGCCCGCCTCAGCCTCCTAAAGTGCTGGGATCAGAGGCATGAGCCAGTGCTCCCAGCCCTTGATTTAATTAGGAGGATTGAAAATGAATAGAGAAAGGAATAACTTTTCCAGTCTGCAATTCCATGTTCTTTAATGGTTTTTCCTGCCCCGACCGTGGTCTTGTGTCCTGCCCCACACATTCAGGCAAGGATCGAGTTCAGCTTTGCACCCCAGCACTCTACAGAAGAAGGCACTGAGGTGTCAAGAACGGGGATCACCTGTCCATGGCCACGCAACTGGCTAGTGGCCCCTTTGCTATGTCTCTACCCAGCTCTATAATGCGGCTTCTCTTGGCACAGACATGTCCAGGGCTTACCTTTCATTTGTGATGACCCCACAGTGAGTGTTACGGGGTCCCTTCTCATTTTGGCTTCCTCCCAGAACACCTGCCCTGATGTGTTCTGTGGACAAATGACATCTTCCACCAAGGCCAGGAGACTGTTGATGTCCATCAAGTTCACTGAGTCCCAGCCCGAGGAGGGGTATGGCAGCTTGAGGGCTTTGAGGAGGGAGCTGACAATCCTTGACACATCCTGGTGGGGAAAGGGGCCACGAGCCAAGGTGAGGGGTGCAGCACAGGAGTCAAGAGCACACACCCTGGGCCTGGCAACCTGTGTAGGGAGCCCTGCTTTGCCCATTGAGATGTGAGAGTGACCTCCCTGAGCTTCCATTTGTCAGCTCTTAAATCCCTCTTCTACGGTTTGAACTCATTCCAGGCTGTACTCCAAAGCGGGGCAGACAGTAGGTGCTCAATGAAAGCTTATTGAATGCATGAATGCAGAGCGGGGAGATTCTGTCCATGGGCTTCCAGCCTGGGAGTCTACCATGAAGCCATAATTCTTTGCACATAGTAGATACTCAAAAAGTGTGTGTGTGTATGTGTGTGTGCACATGTGTATGTACGTGTCTGTGTGTCTCTGTGTGTGTGTGCATGTATGCATATGTGCCCCTGTGTGTTTGTGTGTGCATGTGTGTACAGATGCATGGGTGCATGCATGTTGCATGTGTATGTGTGTTTTCAGTTGATGAATTTTGGCATCTCATGCTTCCGGGCAACACAGGGCTGCTGGGCCTCAAGCCCCAGGCCTCACTCCGACTTCCGCTGAGGCTAGAGCACCCCCAACACTAGCTGAGGTTGAGGACCTGCCTTGGTCACTGTCTCAGGTGTCAGAAGGCCGTCCTCCACGGGCTGTGGGGAGGGAGTCAGGTGGGGGGACCCCTGGTCCCGTTTCTCAGTGTTCTGCTCCTTAGCGACCCAGGGACGGGCGTTCCGAAAGATCTGAACAATCAGGAGGTTGATGGGGAACATGAGGATAGAGCTCTCCAGGCCAATCATCACCTCCTGCCAGGTGAATTCAATTTTACCTGGGGAAAGGGAAGGAACAGGTCAAAGGGAGAGGCCACCGCCCAGAGCCCAGTCCCATCTGCCCTTTGTGGAAGGTGGCTGTGCACTGAAGGGTTAACCCTGCCCAACGCCAGGGAGGTCACCGCTCAGCCCTTGGAAGGTCCTGACTGCTAAGAATGTCTTTGTTTCCCTGGGGTCTTGGGACACACCAGATGGTTTGTGCTAACGATGAGATTTATGGTGGGGGCCTAGACCATATGGTGTCAGCTTGACCTCTAGAGGGGCTGGAGGTAGAGGCCAGCCATGTGGGTGTCAGTCATGCCTATATGTTGGAGCCCCAGTAAAAGTTCCAAATGGTGGCTGGGCATGGCGGCTCATGCCTGTAATCCCTGCACTTTGGGAGTCCGCGGTGGGTGGATTAACTGAGGGCAGGAGTTTGAGACCAGCCTGGCCAACATGGTGAAACCCCGTCCCTATTAAAAATACAAAAATTGGCCGGGCGCGGTGGCTCAAGCCTGTAATCCCAGCACTTTGGGAGGCCGAGACGGGCGGATCACTAGGTCAGGAGATCGAGACCATCCTGGCTAACACAGTGAAACCCCGTCTCTACTAAAAAATACAAAAAAATACCCGGGCGAGGTTGCGGGCGCCTGTAGTCCCAGCTACTCGGGAGGCTGAGGCAAGAGAATGGCGTAAACCTGGGAGGCGGAGCTTGCAGTAAGCTGAGATCCGGCCACTGCACTCCAGCCCAGGCGGCAGAGCGAGACTCCGTCTTAAAAAAAAAAAAAAAAAAAATTAGCTGGGCATGGTGGTGGGCTCCTGTAATCCCAGCTACTCGGGAGGCTGAGGCAGGAGAATTGCTTGAACTCGGGAGGCGGAGGTTGCAGTGAGCCGACATTGTACCACGGCATTCCAGCTTGGATGACAAGAGCAAAACTCTCTCTCTCAAAAAAAAAATTCTGAATCGCAAGGCTGGAGTGAGTCCCCCTGGTTGGCAATACTCCATGTGCACTGTCACACATCGTCAGAAGAAGTCAGCACCATCCACAACACCACTGGGAGAGGATGCTGGAAGCTCTGTGCCTGGTCTCTCCTGGCCCCTGTTCCATGTATCCCTTCCCTTTGCTGGTTTTAATCTGTATCCTTTCTGGGTTTTTTGTTTGTTTGTTTGTTTTGTTTTGTTTTTGAGATAGAGTTTTGCATTTCTTTGCCAAGGCTGGAGTGCAATGGCGAGATCTCAGCTCACTGCAATCTCTGCCTCCCAGGTTTAAGTGATTTTCCTGCCTCGGCCTCCTGAACAGCTGGAACCACAGGTGTGCACCACCACACCCGGCTAATTTTGTATTTTTAGTGGAGACGGGGTTTCACCATGTTGGCCAGGCTGGTCTCAAACTCCTGACCTCAGTTGATTCACCTGCCTTGGCCTCTCAGAGTGCTGGGATTACAGGCGAGAGCTACTGCACCCAGCTGTATCCTTTCGCTGCCTGTCCAGTAAACCGTAACTATAAGGACGATGGGTTCTGTGAGTCCTGCTAGTGGATCACTGAACTGGAGGGTGGTCTTGAGGACTCTGGAATGGCAGTGGCATTGCTGGAGCAGTGAAGGCTCAGGTCCACCAGCCACTAGCCCTGACCTCCGTGACACTGGGAATTACCCAAGTCCATCTTTTGCTCAGCCGGGTCCTTGGGGACCCCCCAGAACATGATGCTGGTCAGCATGGTGCACAGCAGCAGGGAGAAGCAGCAGGACACCCTCTGGACGCGGGTGAAGCTGCTGCGAGCACAGCGGCTGAAGATGGAATACCAGATGTGTCCATCCTGGAAGCCCGCGGAAGTCTTCATGAAAAACAGGTGGCTGCAGGCAGGCAGGGAGAGAGGGACAGGTGTTTAGGGAGACAGGAATGGGGGAAACCGGTCTCTGTGGCTCATTTTTGGGATGAGAAGGAGGAAGAGAGGCAGAGTTTGTTTCTTAGATTATTCACACTTTTTTTTTTTTTTTTTGAGATGGTGTCTTGCTCTGTCACCTAGGCTGGAGTGCAATGGCGTGATCTCGGCTCACTGCAACCTCTGCCTCCCAGATTCGAGCGATTTTCCTGCCTCAGCCTCCCAGGTAGCTGGGATTACAGGTGCCCACCACCACGCCTGGCTAATTTTTGTATTTTTAGTAGAGACGGGATTTTTCCATATTGGTCAGACTGGTCTCCCACTCCTGACCTTAAGTGATCTGCCTGCCTTGGCCTCCCAAAGTGCTGGGATTACAGGTATGAGCCACCACGCCTGGCCACATTTTTTTTAGATGGAGTCTTGCTCTGTCGCCAGGCAGGAGTGCAGTGGCGCGGTCTTGGCTCACTGCAACCTCCGCCTCTGGGGTTCAAGCGATTCTCCTGCCTCATCCTCCCGAGTATCTGGGACTACAGGCGTGTGCCACCATACCCAGCTAATTTATTTTATTTTATTTTATTTTTGTATTTTTAGTAGAGACAGGGTATCTACTACTATGTTGGCCAGGATGGTCTTGATCTCTTGACCTCATGATCCGCCCACCTCGGCCTCCCAAAGTCCTGGTATTACAGGCATGTGCCACTGAGCCTGGCCCCCTGGTTTTTTTTTTTTTTTTTTAGTGGAAGAAACACAGCACCATAGCAGCATCACTTAGAGTTAACAAGGAAGGCTCTGGAAGTTAGATTAGAATCCCAGACAGCCCTCTTCCCAGCTGTGTGACCTCAGGCAAGTTACTTTGTTTTTTCTACCTTAGATGACTTGTCTATAAATTAGGGCAAGTAATAACAGAAGCTACCTCACTGGATTGTTGAAAGGATTAAAAGTGATAATTTTGTAAAGCGTTCAATCAGTGTTAGCATTGTTATTTTTGCTATAATTTTAATATAATAATATAGCTAAAATACTATTAGTTTTGTTACAGTTAGATCATTGGAGTACAGTGGTTAAAAATCCCAGGCATGACAGAGTGCAGTGGCTTATGTCTGTAATCCCAGGACTTTAGCAGGGCAAGGAGAGAGGGTTGTTTGTGGTCAGGAGTTTGAGAATAGCCTCACCAATGTGGTGAAACCATCTCTAATAAAAGTACAAAAGTTAGCCAGGCGTGGTGGCATGTGCCTGTAATCTCAGCTACTTGAGTGACCGAAGCAGGAGAATCGCTTGAACTTAGGAGGCAGAGGTCACAGTGAGCCAATATTGTGCCACTGTACTCCAGCCTGGGTGACAGAGTAAGACTCTGCTAAAAAAAAAAAAAAAAAAAAAAAAAAAAAATCCCAGGCACAGCCAAGCACAGTGGCTCATGACTGTAACCCCAAAAGTTTGGGAGGCTGATACAGGAGGATCCCTTGAGCCCAGGAGTTTGAGACCAGTCTGGGCAATATGGTGAAATCCTATCTCTACAAAAACAGTTGGGCATGGTGGTGTATTTCTATAGTTCCAGCTACTCAGGAGGCTGAGGTAGGGGGATCTCTTGAGCCCAGAAGGCCGAGACCAGCCTAGGCAACATAGCAAGGACTTGTCTCTACTTTAAAAAAAAAAAAGCGAGGCACTGTGGTGCATGCCTGTAGTCCCAGCTGCTCGAGAGGCTGAGGTGAGAGGATCGCTTGATCCAGGGGGGTCGAGGTTGCAGTGAGCTGTGATCGTGCCACTGCACTGCAGCCTGGGTGGTGGAACGAGACCTTATCTCAAAAATAAAGAAAATAAAAATAAAGAAAAATAAAGTACCTGAATTGTTTTCTGTCTTGCTCCGTGGCCACAGGAAACACCTTGTCGAGGACACAATCTCCAACATTGATGGACAGCCAGGAGTTGCAGAGGAAATACCACTTCCGGTCCATCGCCAGGTCATAGACCAGCACCCGGCTCACATACCTGGATAAGGGACCCATAGTTTTTAGGATAAGGTGGAGCAGGGGAGGAGGCTTCCTTGGACATCACCACGGTAACAGCTTTGCAAACATGAACCCAAAGAACAAGAGCTCCTCAAAAAAAGAAACCATATTTTTCTTTGTTCTTGGTGCCTTAATCAAAATTGGCCTCGCATGAGGAGTTCAGCTACTGTAGAGAGCCATCTCTGGGAAGCTGCCATGTTTCCACAAAGACGCTGCAAAAGGGTGCATTTGGAGACCATTAACCTGTACACATGGCACCAAGCTCAGGGCCAGCATCCAGGCATGAGCAAGTAAAGCCAAATTGTCTAAAGTGTATGTATGTATGTGTTCAGGCAGGTGCAGGCTGGAGTATGCAGAACATGGTCCTCTCTGGCGTTTCTTTCTTACTTTTTTTAAATTTTAGACAGAACCTGGCTCTGTCACCCAGGCTGGAGTGCAATGGAGTGATCTTGGCTCACCATAACTTCCACCTCCCAGGTTCAAGTGATTCTCCTGCCTCAGCCTCCCGGATAGCTGGGACTACAGTTATACACCACCACACCCGGGCTAATTTTGTGTTTTTAGTAGAGATGGGGTTTCTCCATGTTGGTCATGCTGGTGTCAAACTCCTGACCTCAGGTGATCCACTCACCTCGGCCTCTCAAAGTGCTGGGATTACAGGCGTGAGCCACCATGCTCACCAGCCTCCTCTCTTGCGTTTCTAACCAAAGAACCACCATCTGTCTTGGGCTGAGGACTTTGTGGGTATCATCAAACCTGATTTAGGTCTTTGAGGTATGGGGAAGAATTGACATTATCTTGCCTATCCTGTGATGCCAGATCGAGCAGCGGTTTTCCCTGTTGCTACATAGCCAACAAGAACAGCAATGACGGCTGGGTGTAGTGACTCACGTCTGTCATCCCAGCACTCTGGGAGGCCAAGGCGGGCGGATCACTTGAGGTCGTGAGTTCGAAACCAGCCTGGCCAACATGGGGAAACCTCATCTCTACTAAAAATACAAAAAATAAATAAATAAAAATTAGCTGGGCATGGTGGCGCATGCCTCTAATCCCAGCTACTCAGGAGGCAGAGGCAGGAGAATCACTTGAACCCAGGAAGCAGAGGCTGTGGTGAGCGGAGATTGTGCCACTGTACTACCAGCCTGGGTGACAGAGTGAGACTCTGCCTCAAAACAAAACAAAACAAAACAACCGTAATGATAGCAACAGCCACTCTTCACTGAGCATTAACGATATAGTGGGGGCTATGCTAAGATGCTCTTGACATGCATTTTCTCATTTCAGGAAGGGCAGCCCTGTAAGAATGCAAAAGCCACCTCTGTCAAGGTCACAGGCTCTTCTGGGGCAGGTGAGATCCAGTGATGCAGTGCCTACAGAGATGAAGACCTGGGTGTTTCAACCCAATGTGGGACAGCTCCATAGCTGCCCAGTGGTGGACCACACTGCTGTTGGGCTGCATCACAGCTCAACTTTTCTGCCATTCTGCCTCCTTCCCTCCTTTCCCAGGTGCTGGTCCCAGGGCCCTGTAATAAATACCATGTGTATGCAACTCCATCTCAGAGCCTACTTCCCGGGAGCAACCTACAGCGGCCGCACTTAAGATATTAATGCTTAGTCCCGTAGGTGAATTCAAGTGCTATTGTTTTTCTAAAGCCGCCAGCTACTGACGGGTGGTCAGACTGGACACCACTCATCTGGGTCTCTCATTTTGGCCTCAGAATGGGGAGAACCTTGCTCCAAACTTGCCAGCTGTGTGACCTTGGGCAAGTCACAGGTTGATGCTGCAAAAGGGCCAAGGGTGGGGCTAGCACTGAAGGTGAGGCTGGCTTAGCTACTGATCCAGTTTGTGTGGACCATGAACCAGTGGGCTTTTCTGACCCTGGGTTTCCTCGTCTGTGAAACAGAGATCATTCTATGTGTCTTGCAGAGGCTTGTGAAGATCAGGAAGGAGGCAAATGTCCAGTGCCCAGCCCTGGGCCTGGCACTTGGTAGGTTCTCATGGTTTGTCTGCCCCCAGCTCACCAGGATGGCCGCTCCCCTGAGTTGTCATGCCACAGCCGGAGGTTCCGCAGTTCCCCCAGGGGGAACAGGGTGGAGAGAAGGAAGGCATCCACTGCTCCTCGCTCAAAAACCGGAGTGTCGGGATCAGACAGGTGGTGGGGTTCACTCTCTCCATCCAGGCCATACAGGGTGACAGTCACCTGAAATCCAGAGACTAGGAGTGGGCAACTCCACAGTGGCATAGCAGGGCTGGGTGGGACGTGCTGATCAATCAGCGGATCTTGCATGGGCAGGTACCTTTGAGGACGTGGCTGCCCCTCGTCGGTGTCCTGTGTAGACTGTCACCAGGTAGTGGTACTGAGCAAAGGGATCATTGTCTTCCAGCACTGTAACCTTCACCTGAAGAGAAGGGCAGCATTAGGAAGGCCTTGCTCAGTGGGTTCCCGCATCACCCACCAGCCAAGAAGGAGCTGACGATTCGTGACAATCATGAGTTGGGCAAAGCAAAATTACATGTGCCATTTATTCATCCCCTCGGGTGAGAACTGTTCTTCATAAAAGCAGGGTTTCAAGTGCAAAACACTGGGAAAATAAAAACGTGAAGTACGTTCTTTTCTTCCTCCTGTTTTGTCTTGTTTTGTTTTGTTTTGAGACAGGATCTCGCTCTGTTGCCCAGGCTGGAGTACAGTGGCATGATCTTAGTCACTGCAACCTCCGGCTCCCAGGTTCAAGTGATTCTCCTGCCTCAGCCTCCAGAGTAGCTGGGACTACAGGCGTGCGCCACCATGCCTGGCTAATTTTTGTATTGTAGTTAGAGACAGGTTTCACCATGTTGGCCAGGCTGGTCTGAAACTTCTGACCTCAAGTGATCCGCCTGCCTAAGCCTCCCAAAGTGTTGGGATTACAGGCGTGAGCCACCACGTCCGGCCCCAAAGTACATTCTTTATGAGATATGACCCCCATGTAGTTAAATTGGAAATGAACTTGATAAGCTGAGAATATTGAATGTTTGACCTGGTGAACCGAACAAACTCTGTACACAATGTATGATTTCTCATAACATTTGTAACCAGGTGGTGTTTCTGAGGGAATTTTAAAGAAATGAAACGTTAAGATAGTTTAGCAACAAATGAACTCATGGAGATAGAGAGTAGAATGATGGTCACCAGAGGCTGGGAAAGGTAGTGGGGGCTGGAATCAGGGGAAAGACGAGGTGGTTAATGGGTACAAAAATTAGAAAGAATGAATACGATGTAGGCCAGGTGCAGTGGCTTATGCTTGTAATCCCAGCACTTTGGGAGGCTGAGGCAGGTGGATCACTTGAGGTTAGGAGTTAGAGACCAGCCTGACCAATGTGGTGAAACCCTGTCTCTACCAAAAACACAAAAATTAGCTGGACATGGTGGCTGGTGCCTGTAGTCCCAGCTACTCGGGAGGCTGAGGCAGGAAATTGCTTGAATCCGGGAGGCGGAAGTTGCAGTGAGCAGAGATCACGTCACTGCACTCCAGCCTGGGTGACAGAGCAAGACTCCCTCTCAGAAAAAAAAAAAAAAAAAAGAATGAATAAGATGAATAAGATCTAGTATTTGATAGCACAACAGGGTGACTGTAGTCAATAATAACTGTACATTTAAAAATAACTAAAAGAGTATAATTGGGTTGTTTTGTAACACAAAGGATAAATGCTCAAGGACATGGATACCCCAATTACCCCAATGTGATTATGACACACTGCATGCCTGTATCAAAATGTCCCATATACCTCATACATATATATATGCCTACCATGTACCCATAAGAATTAAAAAAATTTTTTAAAGAATTTGGCAAAAAGAAAATAAAAAGAAATTAGCCAGAGTTGGCCAGAGGCTATAGTCAACTCCAAGATTCGCCATCCAGATCCCCTCCCACGGAGGGTTCATTGCCTCAGTTGATGGGGTCAAAAATGCAACAGCTACCTCTGTTGAGATTGTGCCCCCTTGGGGCAGCCAGCACCCAATGACCAAATGGCAGAGTGTCTGGGTGTGGTCAAGACCTGGGCATCTCAACTCGACTTGGGACAGCTCCGGTGCTCCCCAGGAGCTGGGCCGCGCTGTCACTGGGCTGCATCACAGCTCAGCTTCTTTCTCTGCCCATGCTGCCTCCTTCCCTCCCTTCCCAGGTGCAGGTCCCAAGCCCCCTTACTACACACCCTGCACACTCTGCATGCTCAACTTTGACTCGGAGTCTGCTTCCCGGCAACCAACCTACAGCAGAGGCACTTCAAGTATTAATGCTTAATCCCTTGGGTGAATCAAAGACAGCAGTATCAATGCTGAAACTATTATCTTATTAAATTTAACCCACATGAAATTCTGAGTGATGTTGCTTCACGGGAAGGGGTGGGAACGGAGAGACTTTCAGAGCTCTGTGACAATGCAACCTTGCATTCATTCATTACCTATTCTTCAGATAGCCATAAATATTGGCTGAAGTCCTACTATGTATGTGTCAGGCATACTGCATATATTGGAATTTTTTTTTTTTTTTTGAGATGAAGTCTTGTTCTGTTGTCCAGACTGGAGTGCAGTAGCATAATCTCGGCTCACTGCAACCTCCACCTCCCGGTTTCAAGTGATTCTCCTGCCTCAGCCTCCTGAGTAGCTGGGACTACAGGTGCCCACTACCACGCCCGACTAATTTTTGTATTTTTAGTAGAGATGGGGTTTCACCATGTTGGCCAGCCTGGTCTTGAACGCCTGACCACAGATGATCTGTCTGCCTTGGCCTTCCAAAGTGCTGGGATTACAGGTGTAAGCCACCATGTCCGGCTGGAAAAAATCTTAAGTAGACAAATACACTCTTCCCGTGACACCTAATATTATTTGAAAACAATGGAGTTTTCCCCAGGATGGTGTACACAGCACCAGTGGTTCTCAGCCTCACCTTGGCTTGATCCTGAGCGTCCTTCCTCCTCGCCCAGATCACCACCAGCACGTAGACCACGCACAGGCAGCCCACAGTGGTCACAACCACAGGGTTGTCCTCGAAGGTGGCAAAGAGCTCAGCAGTCTGGTGGATGTCAATGGCATTGGGCATCACCAGGAATGTGCTTCCGAAGAAGGTGAGGTGGTTGCAGAGGCAGTGTGTCTGGTAGGAGCTGGTCCGAGGCCCCACCTGCAACCCATAAAGGGGCCATCAGTGGAGACACTCGGAAAGCTCAACCCCGGCTTGCTGGAGCTCAAGGGAGAACGGTATTCCCTTTGAAGGGTGCACACTATATTGGTGTGTGGAGTGGGAAGACCGCTGGGAGACCAGCTTCAAAAGCCCCTATTGATCTTTTTTTTCTTTTTCTTTTTCTTTTTTTTGAGACAGAGTCTCACTCTGTCGCCAGGCTGGAGTGTAGTGGAGAGATCTTGGCTCACTGCAATTCCTGCCTCCTGGGTTGAAGCAATTCTCCTGCCTTAGCCTCCCAAGTAGCTAGGATTACAGGCATGCACCACCACACCCAGCTAATTTTTTTCATATTTTTAGTAGAGACGGGGTTTCACCATGTTAGCCAGGATGGTCTCAATCTCCTGATCCCGTGATCTGCCTGCCTCAGCCTCCTAAAGTGCTGGGATTACAGGAGTGAGCCACTGTGCCTGGACAATATTTTCTGTTTAATTAAAATATGCAAATATTATTATTTATAATATTTTTGTATCTATCATTCTCAGTGGACAACTGTGTATATGCTGCCAGTCTGCTTTGCCTTTTTTTTCTTCTTCTTCTTCTAAGACAGTATCTCATTCTGTCGCCCAGGCTGGAGTGCAGTGACACAATCTCGGCTCACTGCTGCAACCTCTGCCTCCTGGCTTCAAGCAATTCTCATGCCTCAGCCTCCCAAAAAGCTGAGATTGCAGGCATGCACCACCACACCTGGTTAATTTTGGTATTTTTAGTAGAGATGGAGTTTCGCCATGTTGGTCAGGATGGTCTCAATCTCCTGATCTCAAGTGATCTGCCTGCCTCCGCCTCCCAAAGTGCTGGGATTGCAGGCTTGCACCACAGCGTGGTTCACATCTGCAATACGAGCTTCTTGGGAGGCTGAAGCACAAGAATTGCTTGAATCCCAGAGGCAAAGGTTGCAATGAGCTGAGATCACACCACTGCACTCCAGCCTGGGCGACAGAGTGAGACCGTGTCTCAAAAAAATACATACATATTGCAAGTAAATTTGAGATCCCCTTTGTCCCTCATCCCCTATAGGCAACCATGATCACAAATTTGGCATTCACCCCTATGGTCTACCTGATGCTCATTCACAGGACAAATATTTGTGGGGTGCTAATTCTACGTCCAGCAACAGGCTAGGTGCTGAGAGGACATTGGTGTGACTAACTCATCCAGTTTGCCAGGGCCTTTCCCGTTTTTCACACGGAAAGTCCTGAGTCCCAGGAGCTCCTGCAGTCCTGGGCAAGCTGGGACCGTTGGTCAGCTTATGCCGAAAAGCAAAATAACCTGGCAGAACCACAGGAAGAGAAAGAGAAGGACGCAGGTTTGAGTCCTAAGCTGGCATCTCGGCACCAGGAAGGTGTGATGACACTTGGGCAGGTGGTGCCAGACAACATGGCCGGGCAGGAAGAGGACGGGAGTGAACCAGGGCAGGGGCTGCCATCTGTGCCCGTGCTTCACACCCACGTGGCCACCCCCAATCCCCCGGGAGCTCGCAATCACCCCCTAGGGGCATCTGGTGGATAAAGAAGATGTTTGGTTTGTTTGTTTGTGACAGTCTTGCTCTGTCGCCCAGGCTGGAGTGCAGTGGCATTATCTAGGCTCACTGCAACCTCTGCCTCCTGGGTTCAAGCAAGTCTCCTGCCTCAGCCTCCTGAGTAGCTGGGACTACAGGTGCCCACCACCACACCTGGCTAACTTCTGTATCTTTAGTAGAAATGGGGTTTCACCACGTTGGCCAGGCTGCTCTTAAACTCCTGACCTCAGGTGATCTGCCTGCCTCAGCCCCCCAAAGTACTGGGATTACAGGCTTGAGCCACTGCACCTGGCCCTAGATGTTAAGATTTGGGACTAGTCAGTTGAGTTTCCTGAGCCTTTGTTTTGTTCCCTGTAAAATGAGAGTCACAACTATCTTGCAGATGATTGTGCAGATTTGATGAGCCGATGCAAGCAAAGCATGGAGCCCTGCACCTGGCACAGAACTAAGGACTGAGCTATGAGTTCATTCCCTCAGATTGACACCCTGGCCTCCCTTTACAACCTAGAGGCAGCAGGGAGTCCTGAGTCATTCATCGCCTGGGTCAATGACCATTTGTTCTCAGTGGTGAACAAAGCACATTGTTTCTGTCTCACTGGGGGCTCCCAGTGGACGGAGGGAGACAGACGTCATTTAAATGATCTCATGCGTAGAGGTGAAATGACCTCTCTGTTAAGTGCTATGTATGAAGAGCACTGGGGTTAGACGCTATGGATGTGTGTGCTCTGGAGTTCACAATAGGAAATCAGACTCAGGGAGTTAAGAACAGTTTTCTCCAGGAAACAATGCTTAGGCTGAAGCAAGGATGAGGCAGGTATCCCAGGCACCAGGAACAGGAAAGGCCCCATGGAGAGGCACAAGATGCTGCGCCAGAGGCAGCAAAAGGGGACCTTCCACGAGCTGGGCACAGCCCACCAAGCCGCCCCATCTCCTTCACTTCTCTCTCCTTACCTGGCACCCTGAGTCGTCCCAAGCCTCCTGGACCTCATCCCAGAACACACAGTGAGACAGGAAGGTGGTGATGCCAACTGTGAGGTCCCTGCCGGAGACTGGCTCCAGGTCAGACTCAGGGACCACAGTCAAATAGTAGACCCCTTCTCCAAAACGCAGGTCCTGTGGGCTCAGGATCCACGTGGGCAGCTCATCTGTAGGACAGGGGGTTCCAGGTCAGCCTGAAGCCTCCTTGAGATGGGTGTTAAGATCATGGGAGAGGGTGACTGAGGCCACTTGGCAGGAAAGCAGACCCGGCTGGTTTTGCCACCACCCCCAATGTCCTAGGAACACTTTCTCCTCCTGAGACCAGGAGCATAGAAGAAGGGGCACTCCCCAATCGGGGTGCATGGCTGACTCAGAAAGACAACGGCTCAAACACAGATTCTGCTCCTTACTGGCTGTATGATCTCAGACCAGTTCCTTTTCCTTAACCTCTTTGTTCTTATCTGGAAGTAGAGTTTTTGTTTTGTTTTGTTTTGTTTTCAGACAGTCTTGCTTTGTCATCCAGGCTGGAGTGCAGTGGCGTGATCTCAGCTCACTGTAAACTTTGCCTCCTGGGTTCAAGCTATTCTTGTGCCTCAGCCTCCCGAGTACCTGGGATTACAGGTGTACGCCACCTCACCCAGCTACTTTTTGTATTTGCAGTAGATACGGGGTTTCGCCATGTTGGCCAGGCTGGTCCTGAACTCCTGACCTCAAGTCATCTGCCCGGTTCGGCCTCCCAAAGTGCTAGGATTATAGGCGTGAGCCACCACACCTTGCTGAAAGTGGAAATTTCGATAGTTCCCTCACCCAAGGGTTGTCATGAGGATTGCAATGAGGTCAGTTCCATATGAGCTTGTAAACTTCCTCGGGGCATATAGTAAGTGCTCACCTAATGTTGGCAAATAGTAACTCCAACAAAAAATAAGCCACTGAATGTGTGGGGTGGTTTTTTTTATTTGCTTTTCTTGCTATGGCTTCTGATTCCCAAGTGAAGCCGATCATACCCCAGGCAGCAGCTCAGGAAATGGTCACAGGCCTACCTGAAGCCGCCATCGGTACGAGGTAAGTTTGGGCATCGTAGCTGCTCTTGTTGGGGTGGTAGCCGTAGCCTAGGCTGAGCGTGAGCGCGATGTCCGGTCTCCAGTGCAGCTGAATCCCCAAGGTTGCCTCCCCTGAAGTCACGTTCACCCACAAAGCTTCAGGACTGGTCAGGTTCAACACGGTTGGCTGGCTGTGTCCTTGTGAATGCCGGGGCAGCAGGATCTGTGCTCAGAAACAATCCTATTGAAGGGATGCCAGGAAGGCAATGCCAGCCCATGGGCATCAGGGCTGCTGTGCAGAGCTGTGTGGCCTGAGCACCGGGGAACCGAAATCCAGGCCGGGCTTTGCTCATTGTATTAGTTTCCTATGGCTGCTGTCACAAATGACCATCGTGGGAAGCTTAAGACAATACGCAGTTGTTATCTTAGAGTTCTAAAGGCTGGAAGTGCAAAATCAGTTTCCCAGGGCTAGGGGAGAACCTGCTTCCCTGCCTTTTACGGCTTCTGGTGGCTGCCTGCATTCCTTAGCTCACAGCCCCTTCCTCGCATCACTCCAGCCTCTAGCTTCTGTCATCAAGTCACTTTTTTGTCTTCTGGAGTCACTTCCCTTTCTGCCTCCCTTTTATAAGGACCCTTGGGATGACATGGAACCCACCGGATAACCCAGGATAATCTCCCCATCTGAGGATGGGCAAGACTCAAGCACATCTGCAAAATCCCTTTTGCAGTTTTGTTTTGTTTTTGTTTTTAGACAGGGCCTGGCTCTGTTGCCCAGGCTGGAGGGCAATGGCATGACCACAGCTCACTATAACCTTGAACTCCTGGACTCAAGTGATCCTCCCACTTTAGCCTCCCGAAGTCCTGGGATTACAGGTGTGAGCTACCGCACCTGACCTTCCTTTTGCATTTAAGGTGACATATCCACAGGTTCCAGGGATGATAACATAGACATCATTAAAAATTGTTATTGAATTAGGCATTGATGAGAAAATTGTAGAAGACTAGAATAAAATCATTAAAATTTTGAAAAACATGAACTTATATTGTAACATGGCATATTTATGTTTTTGTTTAACTTTAAAGAAAATCTAACTGGATATTTTATTTTATTATTTATTTATTTATTTATTTTTTGAGATGGAGTCTTGCTCTGTTGCCCAGGCTAGAGTGCAGTGGTGCAATCTCGGCTCACTGCAACCTCTGCCTCCCAAGTTTAAGTGATTCTCCAGCCTCAGCCTCCTGAGTAGCTGGGACTACAGGTGCCCGCCAGCACGCCCAGCTTTTTGTATTTTTAGTAGAGACGGAGTTTTACTAAACAGAAATGAGCTAATGCATGTCAAAGTGCTCTGCAAACTGTTTTACTGTTGGCCAGACTGGTCTCAAACTCCTGATCTCAGGTGATCCACTCGCCTTGGCCTCCCAAAGTGTTGGCATTGCAGGTGTGAGCCCTTGCGCGCAGCCTAACTGGACATTTTAGAGGCTGTGTAATGGGAGTGGTTTCTGGAATGAAGATAACTACAATTCCAAACAACAGGTATATATAACTAGGAAAACTCTGGTTATCCAAGGATTGGTGAATGAACATACATTTATAGTTTTAAGTTAAGTACAATGATTAAGCTAGGGTAAGGACCTTTTTTTGTTTGCTGTTTTGTTTTGTTTTGTTTTGTTTGTTTGTTTGTTTGTTTGTTTTGTTTTCTTTTCTTTTTGAGATGGTGTCTTGTTCTGTCACCAGGCTGGCAGGCTGGAGTGCGGTGGCATGATCTTGGCTCACTGCAAGCTCTGCCTCCCGGGTTCAAGCCATTCTCCTGCCTCAGCCTCCCGAGTAGCTGAGATTACAGGCACACGCCACCACATTCAGCTAAGTTTTGTATTTTTTTTTTTAGTAGAGACGGCATTTCACCACATTGGTCAGGACAGTCTTGCTCTTCTGACCTCATGATCCACCCGCCTCAGCCTCCCAAAGTGCTGGGATTACAGGCATGCACCAGCGCGCCCGGCCTGGTGCTGTTATTTTTTAAACCAATCTTGGTTCACTGCAGCCTCAACCTCCTGGGCATAAGCAATCCTTCTGCCTCATCCTCCTGAGTAGCTGGGACCACAGATGCATGCCACCACACCTGACTAATTTTTGTATCCTTTGTACAGATGGTATCTCACATTGTTGCTGAGGCTGGTCTTGAACTCCTGGCCTTTAGTGATTCTCCCACCTTGACTTCTCAAAGTGCTGGGATTACAGGTGTGAACTACCATGACTGGCTGGTAAGTATCATTTTGAATGATTCTCTTCTTTAACCATTTTTTAAAAAAATAATTGGCCAACTTTCAATTTCAACCAAGTTGAAAAAGAAGACAAAGGCCGGGCATGGTGGCTCATGCCTGTAATCCCAGCACTCTGGGAGGCCGAGGCAGGTGGATCACCTGAGGTCAGGAGTTCAAGACCAGCCTGACCAACATGGTGAAGCCCCATCCCTACTAAAAGTACAAAAAATTAGCCTGGCGTCGTGGCGGGTGCCTGTAATCCAGCTACTCGGGAGGCTGAGGCAGGAGAATCACTTGAACCCAGGAGGCGGAGGTTGTAGTGAGCTGAGATCTTGCCATTGCACTGTAATCTGGGCAATGAGAGCAAAACTGCGTCTCAAAAACAAAAAAAAAAAAAAAAAAAAAAAGGAAGAAGAAGACAGAAATGTGGCCAGGCGCAGTGGCTCACGCCTGTAATCCTGGCACTTTGGGAAGCCAAGGAGGGAGGATTGCTTGAGCCCAAGAGTTCAAGACCAGCCTGGGCAATATAGTGAGAACTTGTTGCTACCAAAACTTAAAAAAAAAAAAATCAGCTGGGTGTGGTGGCTTGCACCTGTTGTCCCAGCTACTTGGGAAGCTAAGTTGGGAGGATCATTTATGCCCTGGAGGCAGAGGTTGCAGTGAGCTGAGATCATGCCACTGAACTCCAGCCTGGGCCCACCTGACTTCTGACGACACCCCAAACTTCTACCTCGATCTTCTCCGACAGATTCTTCATAGGTATGAGCTGACCGCTAGGGCTGGTCACACGGAGGCCACCGACAGTCCCGCTGACATCGAAGTGGCTTCGGGCTGGAAAGGGGCTCTTTGGGAAACTCATCATCTGAAACCGAGAGCAAGGAGTGTTGGCCAAGGCCCCTGAGAAGCTGGCGGGTGAAAGGCAAGGTCCTCAGACTCAAGGAGCAGTAGCCCTGGCGTGTGGGGCAGGGGGGGCCTACCTTCCGCTGCCGCTGCTTCCCCTGGCATGTTTCCAGCGTCAGGGCTGAGGCCGCAGAGAGCCTGCCCTAGAGGACCCAGATCAGACTTGCTTTGGCTGAGCAATGACTGGACTGTAAAACCATCCAAGTCTTTTTTTTTTTTTTTTTTTTCTTTTTTACACAGAGTCTCGCTCTGTCACCCCGGCTGGAGTGTAATGGCACAATCTCTGCTCACTGCAACCTCCGCCTTCCGGGTTCAAGCGATTCCCCTGCCTCAGCCTCCTGACTAGCTGGGATTACAGGTGTGCACCACCACACCCGGCTAATTTTGTATTTTTAGTAGAGATGGGGTTTCATCATGTTGACTAGGCTGGTCTCGAACTCCTGACCTCGGGTGATCCGCCCTCCTCAGCCTCCCCATCCCAGTCTTTCTTCCCCAAAAGCCAGTAAGTCTTTAAGAGAAACACATTTGCTTTCATTAGGGCTCAGGGAGTACACGGTCAGATGTGCTTTAATTTGCGGATGGAAAAGAGCCTGGGTTGGCCATTTCCAAGTTATGGCACTAAGCTGGAAGAGCTTTATTTCCAGTGACTACCTGAATCAAGGCTGTTGGAGAATTTTGCAACACAATGGAAAGAGGGTGAATCTGGGAGCCCAGAGGTCTGGGTCTGAAGCCCGGCAGAGCCACTTACTTGTGGCTTTGCAAAAATCATTGAAGCTCACCGGCACAGTGGGCACCATCATACTCAACACAAATGAGCAAATGCCCGTGAAAGTGCTCTGCAAACTGTAAAGGCTGTCCCCAAGGACGCTACTGCTGTTGTTACCTTTATATCCACAGGCTCCTGGCCGTCCTCCAGAGAGCCGAGCAAGGAGGCAGTGGGCAGCATGAAGGTTGCAGAGTCTGCAGCATCCGTGCGCAGGGAGGAGCCTTGCCAACTCCAGGGCTGTATTCTGGCCACAAGGTGAGAACAGAAGTGGCAGGGGAGGGAGGAGAAAGTCAGTGTCGAGGAAGACCCCACACCTCCTCCACTACTGGGAGCCCAGCTTCACCATCAGAGTGGGAGTGTGTTTGGATCCCTATAGGTGGTTCAGCATGTTTGTTTCAGCAGAAGCAGCACAAGAGGCAGCTAGACTGGAGGCTCCTTGAGGGTGGGGCTTTGCCAGCCTTGTTTACTGCTATACCTCCAATGTCTACAGCAGCGCCTGGCATATAACAGGTAGTCCATCAATATTTTCACTGAATGAATACATGAGCTTGGACGCAGATTTTTCTCCAGGGTTATCTTCCCTTCCTACCTTGACCTCTGATGCCATGTCTTGACCCAGCCCCATCTTTTCTGGTCTTTGACTTTGCCCCTTTCTGATTGTGTTGGGGACCCCATTTCAGATTGTTCCTCTAATCAGGATACTGCTTTGGGAAACTGTCTCTGAGATCTAAGAGGGAAACCCTGGCAGGAGGAACCGAGGCTTGGGGCAAGGGGTCCCAGTGTTGCCAGCAGCATTGTCCAGCTCCTGCTTGTCAGGTGGAGGAATGGATGGTGTGGAGCATCCCAGGTATGGCGTCAGTGCTCCATGAGCCCTGTGTGTGTGTGTGTGTGTGTGTCTGTGTGTGTGTGTGTGTGTGTGTGTATGAGCCCAAGGTAAGTGGATCTTGAGTTCCTACAGGCCCAAGGAGCAGCGGCTGGCCAGACACACGCAGGGCATGGTTAACAGAAGTCTGGTCCTATTCATTCAGTCCCCTCGCCTGCACAGCTGCCATGTGACCATCTCTCAGGACTCCTTCAGGTGGTTCTAACACTGGGCTTGGCCCCAGGCATAGAGGCAACTCCATGCCTCCCTTCCTGTGCTGTGCAAACACTCAACATGGTGACAAGGGGACCTTTTCTCAGTGGAAAGCCCTTCCCAGCTCTAGGTCCCATCACTTCTCCTTCTCCAAGTTTGGTCTCCTGAGCTCTGCCTAGCACAAGGTTTTGGAGTGCGGGTGTGGAATGAGCCAGGTTAGGGGATGAGCTTTCTTGGGGACCCATGGTGTAGCTGGTTTGTACCTGTTTGTGTACACAGAGATGGAGGGGGTGGCCAGCACGGCTGGAAGGACCCCCGGAAGTTTTCCCAGCAGGAGGGCGGTCTGCACATGTTCCACAATTCCAAGCAGCCGCGGCACTGTGGCACTCTGGAAAAGGAGGCAGGAGGATATTGCTATGGACCTGCTCCCATACGCCATCTTTGGTTACTGTCACCAGGCCAATGTGGGACCTTCAGGAGGGATTGGGAGAGGACAGAGAGGAGGGAGAAAGACGGCCTCGGAGGTGGCCCAAAAGCAGCACTCATAAAGTTTCCAGACTGGCTTCTGTGAGCCCATTCCATCCTCACAGTAACTTGGTGTGGCAGGGGCTTCACTAGCTCCATTGGACAGAAGGGGGATGGAGGCACAGAGAGGACAGGAGACTGTGGGAAGTCACACACTGATAAGGGGAAGAGCCCGGACTCATGGCGAAGCATATGGCTACAGAGCCTGTGTGCTGAGCTATCAGGCAATGTGGCTGTCTGGGCTGCTGACATCTGCCAGCACCCTATGGCTTGTTCCAGGGGAAATGAACAGCTGAGAGCGAGGCCATTCACCAGGTCTCCTGGGCTTCGAATCTGCTCCCCACCCATCCCAACTCCCAGATGAGACGCATCCTGACACCACGGCTGGTGTGGGGACCCAGGAAGGGCGGGATGTTTGCACAGAATTCCTATGGGGGCACAAATCGTATGTGTGTGTGTGCGCATGTGTGCACGCACATGAACACACAAGTGTGAGGGTGATGTCACTGCATGTGAATGGCAGTGTTTGAGCGTGTGTATGTGTGCGTGAATGTGAGCGTGGTCCTGAGCATGTATGTGCGTACAGTGTTTGAGTGTGCATAGGTGATTGCATGATTATGGAGCGTGCAACCATATGTGGCAGTCTGTATGTGAGTACATGTGACTGCATGGCCCTGTGTGAAGATGTGTGCGTGTAAATGTGTACCTGTGTGCAAAAGTGTGTTCTTCAGGCCATGTGAGAGTGTGAGGCCTCTCAGTGTGCGTGTGAGCTTACACGTGAGTGTGAGTGTGGTCCCTGTTTTTGTGTGTGAGTGTGTTTGTGGAGATTGAGTGTGTCTGAGTATGTGTGTGTGTGCATCCAAGCATCTTTGTGTGTTGTGTGTCTTTCACTTCTTCCTGAATAGAGGTGATGGCCCCATGTGACAAAGAACTGTGCAACAGCAAGAAATGGGTTTTGTGGCTCTGTCATTATGCCATCTAGGAGGCTATGTCCCCACCAGGATGCTGGGGCCACGTGAGACAGTGCTACAACCTGTTCTTACTCTGGCAGCTGCCTCTCTTCTGTGTTCTTGGTAAAATGAGCCAGGGGTTTACCCAGACCTCCTAGGGGGTCCATATGATCTCTCCATTTGGCAGCTTATTTGGGATGAAGCAGAGTGCCTTGATTTACACATGAGGAAAAGAGGCTTAGGTAAACTCTGTATCTTGCCCAGGTCACAAGCCTCCTAAGTGACAGAGGCAGGATTCAAAACTCAGGCTGTCTCATTCCAGAGCCTGTGATTTGCCCACCACTCCACACTGCCTCCCGGAAGCCCTGCTCTCTGGAAAGTTTCTTACAGCTTTCAGGGCAACACCTTAACCTCTGTGCCTCAGTTTCCTCATCTGCAAGATGGGGGGAAAGCTCCACCTAGAAAAGCTGATGTGAGCTAAGCATTCAGAGTGTATGAGGTCTGCATCTGGCCTGGACACCCACCTGGCTGCCGCTGGCCTCCGCAAGTTCTTCTGGTCTGTTGCTCAGGGAAGCTTCCAGCACACTGCCCACAGCCTGAAACAGGTCCCTGGTGGCTGCCTGGCGCCTCTGATCCTCAGGGCGGGCCTTGGCACTCACTGTCAACAAGGCTTCACTGGCATGCTGTAGAGCCCAGCTGGCCTCCCACTGGGTTCACCCAAATAAGGAAAAGCAGTATGAGCCCCCGCTTAAGATAAACCATTCCTGTGTCATTCAAGGGACAAGGGAAGCAAGGAGGGGAACAAGCCAGGAAAGAGCTGGGCTAGACCTGGCATACAAGCTCCCTGTATCTCTGGTTTGAGACCAGGTCCTCCCACCTTACAGTCCTCTAAGATCCTTCAGGAGAGTAGTCTGGTCTGCCTCTGAATCCTTCCCAGAGTGCCCTGCACAGTGCCCAGCACATAGTAGGTCTTCAGGAACATTCAATGACTAGGGGATGGATGGATGGATGGATGGATGGATGGATAAATGAAGGATGGATAGGCAGTTGGATAAATGGATGTATGGATGATAGGTGGATGGGTGGAAAATGGATGGATGGAGGATGAATGAATGGGTGGATAGAGGATGAATGGGTGATGAATGGACAGATGGATGGGTGGGTGGATGGATGGTAGATGGATGGATGGGTGGATGGTGGGTGGATGGTGGGTGGATGGATGAGTGGTGGGTGGACGGATGGATGGATGGAGAATGGAGGATGGATAAGTGGGTGGGTGGATAGATGGATGGATGATAGGTGGATGGATGAATGGGTGGAAGATAAATGGATGAAGGATGGATGAATGATGGATGAATAGATGGGTTGATGGTAGATGAATGAATAGGTGGATGGTTGTGTGGGTGGGTGGGTGGATGGATGCAGTACATATTCAAATTTTGTAGTTTTATATGTATTTGTGAAATTATTTGTCTAATGTCTGGCTGTCTCAGTAGTCTGAAAGGACCATAATGGCAGATGCCATGTCTACATGATTTGCTGCTGAATTCTCAACGAGTTGCACACTACCTGGCACATACTTGACATTCAGGAAGCATTTGTTAAATGAATGATGAAATTAATGCATGCATGAATGGATAGAAGGATAGAGTGGAGGATGTGTACAGGTACATGTGTATACAGTGTATATGCATGTAAATAGATGGATTAGCAAATGGATGTGTAAATGGAAAGTGTCACATCATGAATAAGCCCCAGAATCAAGACCAGCCTTGTTAGCTTCAGGCTGGAAGATTTTAGGGGCACAACCTCCCACCAGAGTGGGTGGGTCAAAGCCAGGACAGTTCTCTCCTCTTCTGTTTTTTCTTGTTGGTTTGTTTTTGAGGCAGAGTCTTACTCTGTTGCCCAGGCTGGAGTGCAGTAGCACAAGCACGGCTCACTGTAACCTCAAATTCCTGGACTCAAGTGATCCTTATGCCTCAGCCTCCTGAGTAGCTGGGACTACAGGTATATGCCAGTATTTAGGCTTTTTTTTTTTTTTTTGGTAGAGATGTGGTTTCCCTATGTTGCACAGACTGGGCTTGAACTCTAGGGATCAAGTGATCCTACTGCCTCAGGCTCCCAAAGTACTGGCCCACTTTCCCTGTTTTTAGGGCTTCTTTTTATTGTTATTTTTTTCATAGAGTTTTGCTTTGTCACCCATGCTGTAGTGCAGTGGCACAACCATGGCTCACTGCAGCCTTGACCTTCTGGGCTTAATTGATCCTCCCACCTCAGCCTCCCAAGTAGCTAGCACTACAGGTGTGCACCATGATGCCCAACCAATTTTGTTTTGCTTTGTTTTTGTTTGTTTGTTTGTTTTTTGAGACTGAGTCTCTCTCTATCACCCAGGCTGGAGTGTAGTGGCACGATCTCAGCTCACTGCAACCCCCACCTCCTGCGTTGAAGCCATTCTCCTGCCTCAACCTCCCGAGTAGCTGGGACTACAGGCGCACACCACCCAGCTAATTTTTGTATTTTTAATAGAAATGGGGTTTCACCATGTTGGCCAGGCTGGTCTCAAACTCCTGACCTCAGGCAATCCACCTGCCTCAGCCTCCCAAAGTGCTGGGATTACAGGCATGAGCCACCGTGCCTGGACTTTGTTTTGTTTTTGAAGGGATGAGGTCTCACTATGTTGCCCAGGCTGGTCTCAAACTCCTGGCCTCAAGCGATCCTCCTGCCTCTGCCTCCCAAAATGCTGGGATTACAGGCATCAGCCGCCGCACATGGCCTATGGCTTCTTTTTTAACCCTTGGCTGTCAGAACCCTGGGAACATGGTGTTTTAATTTGAGTTCTCCAAGAAGCAGATCCTGGAGCAAGGATTTGAGAGCAAGTCATTTATTTGGAGATAATCCCAAGAAACACTTGTGGGGAGTAGGGGGTGTGAGACAGGGAAGGGTGGAAGCCAGTACAGGAGTGTGATCAAGCCCATTACCTGGGATTCACTCCTGCTTGGGATTATCCATCAAGAGGGTTGAGGGAGGTGGGGTATTTATACACCAGCTCCATTAGTCACTGAACACTGCATGAATTTGCAGCCATATGGGCAGGTAGAGTAGGCTCTGAGGGTCAGAGAAGACCCCCAGAAGGGTAAGGAAGGGCAGGAGCTGGCAGCCAGATGTCAGGCTGGCATGCACTGAAGCTGAGAACATGAGCAGTCAGTAGCAGTGACTGGACTCACACTTGGCCACCCAAATATTAATGAGATTCAGTTACTCCCTCAAGTTGCTCACCAGCAGATGGGGGAGTGAGAGTCTGGGCAAACAGGCCCTCTCACCCAGCGTGAGATACATGGGCTGCAGGAGGGGCGCCTTCCCATGAATCACCCATGCAGAACCCCTGGAAAGAAGATGGCAGAGGTCTTGGGAGCCCCAGGAGAGCCCTGTGACCAAGGGGCCCCTTCAACCTATGCTGATCACCTACCTGCCATGGAGGAGCGTGTCCCACGGTAGCCTCGGTAGATGGAAGCTACTCACCTGGGCCGAGGGTGTGAGTTCCCTACTCCGGCGGGTCACCTCTCTCAGCACCTCGGCCAGCTCCTGCACCCTCTGCATGTCCTCCAAGCTGCCGGTGACTGCAGACAGCGACCCCAGCACGTGCTCCCTGACCTTGGCATGGGGGAGAAAGGCAGGGAGAGGAAATGTAATTCCATGGCTCCATGAAGTACTGTCAGGAAGATGCAGGGTCAGGAGTGACCAGGCTTATTAGAGGGTTCTTTTTCTTTTTCTTTTCTTCTTCTTCTTTTTTTTTTTTTTTTTTTTTTGAGTCAGAGTCTCACTCTGTCACCCAGGCTGGAGTACAGTAGCATGATCTTGACTCACTGCAACCTCCTCCTCCTGGGTTCAAGCGATTCTCGGACCTCAGCCTCCTGAGTAGCTGAGATTACAGGTGCACACCACCACGCCCAGCTAATTTTTTGTGTTTTTAGTAGAGACAGGATTTTGCCATGTTGGCCAGGCTGGTCTTGAACTTCTGACCTCAAGTGATCCGCCTGCCTCAGCCTCCCAAAGTGCAGGGATTACAGGCGTAAATCACCACACCTGGCCTTTAGAACACCTGGGGGGTTCTAAAGCCCTGCAGACCTCTGTCTGCCTTGTATGATGTGTGATTAGGCAGATAACAGCCCTCTCAAGATGCCCACATTCACATCCATGAAACCTGTGAATATGTTACTGCGTGTGGCAAAAGGCACTTTGGCTAAGTCATTTTGGAGATGCAATTAAGTCTGAGATGGAGATTCTGAGATGGAGAGATTATCCCAGATAAACAGGTGGGACCAACATCATCACACAATCCTTCTAAGAGGGAGACAGGAGCGTTAATCAGAAAAGGAGATGGGTGATGGAGGTAGGGGTAGCGGGAAGACAAAGAGAGGGAAAGAGGATGAGGGAAGGGTGGGGAGAGAGAGAGGGAAAGGAGAGGGCTTTGGAGATGCTGTGTGGCTGGCTTTGAAGGTAGGAGTCAAGGAGTGCAGGTGGCCTCTAGAACCCAGAAAAGGCAAGGAATGCCTTCTTTCCTGGAGCCTCCAGGTTTGTAGCTCTGCCAACGCCTTAATTTTGGCCCAGTGGATCCTGCTCACAGCAGGCCGGGCCCATGGGGTCCTCCATGCTGTCTAGTTTGTTCCCTAACCCCTGCGCACACCTCTCGCAACAGAGCCCTTGTTAACATCTTCTCAGCTGCCCAGTGAGAGTTTGACATCTGTCTTGTGCCAGGCCCCGGGCATTTCATGGAGAGACCGTGGGTTAGGCTGTGTGGTCTGTGTGCTTGGGGACCACAGGATGTCCAGGGGAAGTTTCCCATTTGTACTTCTCAGAGTGAATGCGACCAGGAATGACAGCTGTGTGTGTGTGAAAGTGTGTGAGTGTGAGTGTGTGTGTATGTGTGTGAGAGCATGTGTGTAGGTGTAAGTATGTGTGTGTATGAATGTGTGAGTGTGTCAGTGTATGTGTGTGAGCATGTATGTGAGTTTGTATGTGCATATGTATGTGTGTGTGTATGTGAGTGTGACCGTGTGTGAGCCCCTGTCAGTGTGTGTATGAGTTTGTGAGTGTGAGCCTGTGTCAATATGAGTGCATGTATGTGTTTATGAGTGTGTGAGCATGTGTGTCAGTGTGTGTGTGTGCGAGCATATGTGAGTGCGTGTGTGTGTGTGTGCATAAGAGTGTGTGTGAAAGTGTGTGTATGTATGTGTGAGAGTTAACGTGTATGTATGTGGCAGAGGGGATGGGGTAGGGAATGTGAAACAAAGGTCTGGGGTAAGAGGGCTGGAGGTGGAGGGGGATCCTCTAACCTGGGTTTGAACCCCGGCTTCACCACTTACCAGACATGGGGACCCAGGGAGGCACCTCTGATTCTCTTACCCTCTGTTTCCTCAGCTGTAACACAGATGGAGGCCTCACCATTTACCTCCCAGGGTTGTAGTGGGGAGTACAGATCCATGAAGCCCTCATTCAGGGCCTGGCAGCTCATAGCAGGTGCTTGATACATGTTAGTTTCTCTGTGTAAGCGATCACAATGACAATCCTGCTTTCTGTATTAAGTACCTACTGGGCCTCCAGCACCACACTCAGTACTTTCCTGCAAACATTTCAGGGGGCCAAAAGAAGTCTTTCTTCTCTTCTCCATGCCCACAGGAGTGTGTGTGTGTGTGTGTGTGTGTGTTTGCATGCACACACACATGCAAACTCATGTGGCACGCGCTAGGAGTGGACACAATCGTAGGTTCTGCAATACTTTATCATACTAGGTTGTAACATGGACCGGCCATTTTTGTGGATTAAAACTGGCTGAATGTTGGCGATCTTATCTAGTTTTTTAGTTGCAGGGATTGTAATTCTTATTTAACTCTTTCCACAATTGTATGAGGAGACTAGTATTCTTATTCCTCTTTTCTATATGGGGAAACTGAGGCTTATAAACTGAAACTGTCCCTGGCCTGTGACAATGCAAATGGTAAGTGACAAAGCTGGGACACCATCTGAGGTCCAACCCCAAACCACTACCCATGTGACCGAGGGCAGTCCCCTTTCTCCTCTGGGGCTCTGCCTTGTCATCTGAAACATGAAGGGGAGAGGGTGATGGGTTCTAAACTCTCCCCATCCCAGAGGCCTGTGCCTCCATGAGGGCCAGCCGAGAAAGCAGGTTACCAAGGAAGAAGGCATTTTCTTCGCTTTATGTCACTCACCCAAAAGAAGAGAGAGGGAGGTGGTGTCAGCCGCTTGGGAGACACCACAGGCTTCTCCCCGATCCATGAACCTTGATGCACAGCCCAAATGGCCACACGCAGACCCTGGGGCCCCAGAGAAAGGGAATGAAAGGAGCCCCCCCTCTTCCCACGGGCACCTTCTGTCTGACGTCCATGCTCAGTGGCTGTCCTGAGCCCTGGCTTTTGTGCTCTTGGTTCAGCACGGAGGACACGGCCTTGGCCAGCTGGAGGAGCTGCTTGGGGCCACCCTCGCCTTGCAGAGATGTGGAGATTTTCTCTGACACTGCAGCCTGGAATGCTACATCCTCAACCCATGTGTCTCCGAGTGTCACCTGTTGGGAAATCAGAAATGTGCTCAGAACCTGCTAGGAAGAACCTGGCCTCTGAAGTCACATGGGGCCAGAGCAGGCTTGAATGCCTTTGGCCTCACCTGGGAGTTCTTGGGCACTTCCTGAGGCTAGAGGGCACCCAGACTTGCTCGCACCAGGCAGCTGACAGCCACCCAAACCAAGCCTTGGTCAGCTCCAGGCTGGCACAAGTCATTGCTCTACCACTGGCTACCCTCCTCCTCTTGGTCTCAACCTCTTCCGCCTCCACCCGGCCTCTGATGCTTGAAATCTTGGGATCTTATCCAGGCCCTTCCTTGAGTCCTTGTTGGCTAATTTTGGTCCTACTTCCTCTGAGCCCTTTGAAGGTGCTGGCCTAACTCATGCCAGAGTCATTCTCCAACCCTCCTCACCCACCAGCTCCCAGGACCCTCCCCCAATTCTGGCCACTAAATCATAAGATCTACAAACATAGAGACCATGTCTGTTGCGTCCCTGGCTATACCCCCAGGACGTGGCCCATGGTAGATGCTCTGTAAATATTTGTGGAAGGAATGGATGAATCAGTGACTCATCTGGCTATGCCCCTGGCTATCTTCCATCCAGCCATCTTTTTGGTGAGGTTCATAAGGGTGGAGAATTTTTCTCAGTAAAGAAACAGTGGCCACTGCCACCACCCACCTTAGCCACAGCCTGGGTCTGCTGTGTGTCCCCTGCACGATTGGTGGCAGAAATAACTACTGTCAGCACGAAGTCATTGTTCTCCTTTCCAAGTGGCAGATACACTGATGGGAGGACAGGTTCAGGGCCACAGTGTAGGCAGGAACCTGGCAAGACCAGAAATTGACCAATGAGGGGGCATCTCTAAGCCCCAGGTAGACGGCAACCCACTCAGGGAGAGCCTGATCACAGGGACACAAAAGTCACAGCTCTTGAAGGCATAGTAGGCTCTTGGGATTCCACACTTTCATGTAAGAGACAGTCACATATGCTGATTTACTGTCTTCTCTAAGCAACTGCAGGTTGCTGTAACTTTGGAATAATTTTACTAAAATCCATAAAAAAATTGCAGGAAAAATATCCCATTTACAGTTTTTTTTTTTTTTTTAAGTCAAGGTGGTAAACCAAATTATAAGAGGAAGAAAAAGAAGGAAGAGGGGGAGGAGGAGCAACAATGACAACTTAAAAATTAGCTCAGGGGCGAGGAGTTCAAGACCAGCCTGGGCAACTTAGGAAGACCTTGTTTCTACAAAAAAAAATGTAAAAATTAGGTCTCGAACTCCTGACCTCAGGTGATCCAGCCACCTTGGCCTCCCGAAGTGCTGGGATTATGGGCATGAGCCACGACGCCTGGCCTGGGGCTCGTTTTTCTGTAGCCACACTTTCCTGCCTCCGTGCTCACTTGGATGAGGCGGGAGAGGTACTACAGCAGAATAGCCTATTGGAATTAGAGCAGCTGTCCTGGCCTTTCCCTCTGGCGGGACGCAGGTTTGAAATAAAATCCACTTACCTTGCTTGAACTTTTTCCTTTCAGACTCAGCCCCATTCACAGCCCTCTTAACAGCAGTGTGTTTCCACATCTATGAGACAGGGCACTGTGAAAACTACACTCCCTTGGGTGTTACAGTAGCTGATGTGCCCTTTCCCTAATCAAGGTGCAATGTTTACACCATTGTGATGTTTCACGCTGGATTTGGGGGATCATCCTGGCAACACTCCTGGTACCTGACTTTGGAGGAAAATTACAACCTGACTAGAGCATTTTCAGAGCACAAAATGCCAAAGCCCTCCTGGGCACGTGGCTTACATCTGTAATCCCAGCACTTTGGGAGGCTGAGGCGGATGGATCACCGGAGGTCAGGAGTTTGAGACCAGCCTGGCCAACATAGTGAAACCCCATCTCTACTAAAAATACAAAAATTAGCTGGGTGTGGTAGCAGGCGCCTGTAATCTTAGCTGCTCGGGAGGATGAGGCAAGAGAATCGCTTGAACCCGGGAGGCAGAGATTGCAGTGAGCCAAGATTGTGCCACTGCACTCCAGCCTGGGCAACAAGAGCAAAACTCTGTCTCAAAAAAAAAAAAAAAAAAAGACAAACTAAAAAAAGAAGCCAAAGCCCACCAGGTGGAGATAAGGGCTCAGATGAGCCCTCCAAGGACCAATCACTCCCCAAACGGAAGAATAAATACAATGCGAGTGGCTCCCCCATCTCTCCTGCTAATGCCCTGTGGCTGTCCCTGGATGCGGGTGGTTAGGGTGACAGCAGGGAGACTGTGCAGGGTTTGATGCCTTGTGGATGGGGTCTTCCATGTTTGTCACCTGTATACCTTTGCAAAAACGTTCTTTCAGCTCAGCTCGTCCTGCAGTATCACCCATTCCCTGGGGCTGCCTGCAAAGCAGCATCAATGAAATTGTTGAAGATTCTGTTAACCAGGCCCATCTCTGTCTTCTTGAATAGCTCCAGGTTTCCTGGAGTCTCAGCTACTCCGAGTGTGTGTGTGCATGTGTGTGTGTGTGTCTGTGTGTGTGGTGAGCGGGGCTTGGGGGATGGTGTCTTGGTGGCCGCCCTACAAGGTCATAGTTTTGAGTATCCTTGTTCATTTCACTCCATCAATGTCCCCCATGCGAGGACAATGGATTTGGGCTTCTAGTTGTGGAGGAGGTACTGATGAGACCTTCTTCTCATGTCTCGGTGGAATGATGGCTGGGTCAGTGTTTTGGGGCTAGGGGTTAAGCTTTAGGGAAGCCCTCATCCTGGCAACCTCTTTCACACACAGAACACATTCTTTGCAGCTCCCATAGAGAACAGGCCCCTGTTCTGCAAGAAGATGAGCCCAGGAGCTGAGGGAAGAGCAGAGTCCTCAGCCGGTACCTGATTCCAGGCAGAAGCAGAACTCCAAGGGTCCCAGGGCTGTGGAGGCATTGCAGAAGATGGCGAAGCTCGTCAGAACAGTACCCTCCTCCGGGGCAACAGTGCAGGCAGGCACCTCGGCGGGAGGCAGAGCGCTGATCACGTAGGTGTCCTCCCCATAGGCGTGCCTGGTCAGTGCTGAGAGTGAGGACACATCATGCTCAGGCGGCCATATGGGGCCCACAAACTCCATCCTGCCGTTAGATCTCCCTGTGAGCTCGTTAACACAAAGATTCCTGGGCCCTACGTCAAACCCAGAACCTCAGATGTCTCTGGAGATTCTGGGGACAGCCCAGAAACGTACATATCTAACAACTCAACAATTAAACTCTGATGCAAGAGATCCCAGGGCCTCAGTTTGAGAAACTGAGCAGAGATAGGGGAAGATCATCAGACAGACCTGAGCTTGAATTTTAGTTCTGCCATTTGCTAACCAAGTGATCTTGGACTTGAGGACTTGACCTTTTCTTTTCCAATTTTGTTTTCCTAATTTTTTTTCTTTTTAGCGAGAGGGTCTGGCTCTGTCGCCTAGGCTAGAGTCCAGCGATACAATCATAGCTTACTGTAGCCTTGAACTCCTAGGCTTAAGTGATTCTACTGCCTTAGCCTCTTGAGTCAGCTAGAGCCACAAGAGTGCACCATCATGGCTGGCTAACTTTCTAATTTTTGTAGAGACAGGGTCTCGCTCTGTTGCCAGGGCTGGTCTTGAACTCCTGGCCTCAAGGGATCCTCCCGCCTCAGCCTCCCAAAGTGCTGGGATTACAGGCATGAGCCACCAGACCCGGGCTGAGAACTTGACCTTTTCGAGAGTCAGTTCCTCATCTGTAGAGTGAGCTGATGATGACGGCTTCCCCACAGACACCTCACAAGGTGGGCATATGCTGGGAAAATGCTCAAGATCACGGAGCCAGGAAAAACCAGAACCAGGATCCGGAAACAGGCTGAGCCCACCCCGAAGCCCACACTCTTCCCAGGCCCCCAGATCGCTGTAAAGAGCCACAAGTGGACCTGCAGTCACATCCCACATCACCTGGAGTAGCCACCTAGGTTTTCAGAGAGTGCATGCCTGGAAGAGCTGGGCGTAAAGAGAATTTTAACCCATAAAAACTCATGCTTTGGCCTAGACCCAATTCAGAAAGTTTGGGGTGGACCCAAAAGCATGCATTTTTAACTAATACTCTAGCTTCTCCTGATGTGCATGGTCTGTGGCCACTTCGGGAAATACGGAAGCGAAGCGATCCTAGAAAGAATCATCACCTCCATTGTCTGTGTGTTTGAGAATCTGTTTCCCACACTGGGCTTGTTTTAAACAAAAAGCCCTGAACAATCCCGGCAGGGCATGCAGGTTGCATGACCCCAGAATGACCTGCTTGTAACACTGGGGTTATCTCATTCATCCTGTAAAATAACCATTCTGAGGCAGGCATTTCGATTATCCCCAGTTTACATGTGAGGAAACTGAGGCACAGAGAGGTGAAATCCTCTGCCTAGAGTTTCCCACGTAGAAAGCGGCAGTGGTGCGATTCACACCAGAGCCTGCGCTGTGGCCTCTGCGCTAAGCTGATGCCCTGGCTGGGTGTGGTGATTCACACCTGCCATCCCAGCACTTTAGGAGGCTGAGGCAGGAGGATCCTTTGACTCCAGGAGTTCAAGACCAGCCTGGGCGACATAGTGAGATCCCATCTCTCTATTTCCGTATTTAAAAGAGAAAAGAAAAATAAACTCATGCCCAATATCTGAGTGCTTCTGGGTCTATCTGGGTTCCCTGAGAGGAGATAAAAGGGAGGCTTCGCACCTGTGGCTCTGATTCGGATGACCTCTCCCCAGGACTGCAGAAAGGAGCTGTTCAGCAACAACGTGGAGGTGTTGCTTTGGAGGAGGGTTAAGGAACTTGGCCAAAATCCTCTGAGTCCGCAGGTATCCGGGAGGAGCTCGGCCTGAAAGAGAGGATCGCCCAGGGCTCCTGACGCTATAGCCAGGCCACTGGACTGCAGCAGGACAGTGGCTTCTGGGTGCTAGACAGCCTTTCAGATCTATTACTGATGAATGGAGGGCAGGCAGCCCTAGCTCCCCAAGAAGTCACCTGGAATATCCACTTTCCAGCCTCATTGGGGTGTTTGTTTCAGGTTGGGCTCCCCAGAAGCAGAGCCTCAGATGGGGATTTGTGTGCAGGTTATTTATTTATTTATTTTTGAGCCAGGCACAGTGGCTCACACCTGTAATCCCAGCACTTTGGGAGGCCGAAGTGGGAGGATTACCTGAGCTCAGGAGTTCGAGACCAGCCTGGCCAAACTCTGTCTCTACTAAACTCTGTAGTTTAATGAAACTGTGTCTTTACTAAAAATACAAAAATTAGCTGCGCATGGTGGTGTGCGCCTGTAATCCTAGCTACTTGTGAGGCTGAGGCAGGAGAATCGCTTGTACCCAGGAGGCAGAGGTTGCAGTGAGCCGAGATCGTGCCACTGTACTCCAGCCTGGGTGACAGAGTGAGACTCTATCTCAAAAAAAAAAAAAAAAGATAAAGAAAAAGAAAATATTTTTGAGACAGAGTCTTACTCTGCTGCCCAGGCTAGAGTGCAGTGGATGATCTCAGCTCGCTGCAACCTCTGCCTCCCAGGTTCAAGTGATTCTCCTGCCTCAGCCTCCCAAGTAGGTAGAATTACAGGCGCGCATCACCATACTCCGCTAATGTTTTTGTATTTTTAGTAGAGACAGGGTTTCACCATATTGGCCAGGCCGGTCTCAAACCGCTGACCTCAGGTGATCTGCCTGGCTCGGCTTCCCAAAGTGCTGGGATTACAGGCATGAGCCACCATACCCAGCCTTGTGTGCAGGTTATTTATTGAAGGAGGGTTCCCAGGGAAAAGCAGTGGAGAGAGAGAAACAGCAGAGAACAAAACAAGGCAAAAAACAGTTACTGGAGGCGTCCAGCCTCAGCCTGGTCACATGGAGAGCCCTGAAGTGTAAGTTGCACCACTGAAATCACCCTACCTGGGGACACAGCCTCCATCCATCAATTGTTGACCAATGGCCATTCCACGAAAGCTGGAGTTAGGATTGTCCGTCTGGAAAGCGGGACTTTGCTGAGATGCCAAGAGCACTGCTGCAAAGTTTCTCCAGAGCTTTTCTCCCTTGTGCCCATTTGCCCTGCTGTCAGTTCTCTGATTTTCTCCCTAGCCCAATACCCTGAGTCCCACACCACACGCTCTGAATGGAGTTGACCCAACCGTGGCCCAGTAATGGCCATGTGACACGGGTGTGCTGAAAGCACAAGGGAGATTTCCATTCTGGAGTGATTGTCACTGTGCTCACCTGCTCTGCTGAGGTGTTGTCCAAATACCAGCTGAACATAGCCACTGGGGAGTCCTCCCCCATGGTGACCCTGAGCAGAATGTCTTCACTGGCATTAACTGGCCTGCAGTTCCTCTCACAGCTGAAAGGCAGACAGAGGACAGAGTGAGGAAGCTCCCCCAGGCATTGCTATCATCTGGATGTTTGTCCCCCGAAACCTCATGTTGAAATGTGATCCCCAATGTTGGAGGTGGGGCTTAATGGGAGGTGTTTGGGTCATGGGGGCAGATTCCTCATGAATGGGTGAATGTCCTCCCTCAGGAGCGAGTTCTTGCTCTATTAGTCACCCCCAGAGCTGGTTGTTAAAAAGATGGCCAGGCGTGGTGGCTCATGCCTATAATCCCAGCACTTTGAGAGGCCAAGGCGGGCGGATCATCTGAGGTCAGGAGTTTGAGACCAGCCTGGCCAACATGGTGAAACCCCATCTCTACTAAAAATACAAAAATTAGCCGGGCACGGTGGTGAGCGCCTGTAGTCCCAGCTACTTGGGAGTCTGAGGCAGGAGAATCACTTGAACCAGGGAAGTGGAGGTTGCAGTGAGCCAAGATCACACCACTGCACTCCAACCTGGGTGACAGATTGACACTCCATCTCCAGGAAAAAAAAAAAAAAAGAGCCTGGCCCCTCCCTCCCTTCTCTGCACACACCAGGTCCCCTTCATCTTCCACGGCAAGTGGAAGCAGCCTGAGGCCCTCATCAGATACAGATGTCCGGTCTTGGATTTTCCAACCGTAAGAATCATGAGCCAAATGAACCTTTTTTCTTCTTTCTTTTCTTTTTCCTTTCTTTCTTTCTTTTCTTTTTTTTTTTTTTTTTTTTTTTCTTTTTTTCTGAGACAGAGTCTGGCTCTGTCACCCAGCCTGGAGTGCAGTGGCATGATCTTGGCTCACTGTAACCTCTGCCTCCCAGATTCAAGCGATTCTCCTGTCTCAGCCTCCCGAATAGCTGGGATCACAGGCATGCACCACCATACCCAGCTAATTTGTATTTTCAGTAGAGACAGCATTTTGCTCTGTTGGCCTGGCTGGTCTCAAACTCTTGGCCTCAAGTGATCCACCCGCCTCAACCTCCCAAAGTGCTGGGATTACAGGCATGAGCCACTGCGCCTGGCCAACCTTTTTTCTTTATAAATTACCTAGCCTCAGATATTCCTTTATAACAGTGCAAAATGGACTCAGACAGGTATTGTGACCACTGGCCGGGTTTTTTGTCCAGTTCTTCTCAAGTCCTTTGAGAGGGTAGGGAATGGCCCTTTTTCAAATTACAGACGGAATAAAAGCCGTCTGTGCCCCAACCAACGCCGGGACATAGCCTTGGTTGTGAAGATGGACTGAGTCATGGCCTGACTGAATTCCCATTTCATTCACTGCACAGCGTAATGATATGGAAGGTGAATGAGGCTGAGACAGGACCTGGGTTCTAATCCCGTCCTTATTGCTTATAAATGGTCACCTCGTGTGCATCACTTAAACTCTTTTTTTTTTTTTTTTTTGAGACTACTCTATCGCCCAGGCTGGAGTACAGTGGTGCAATCTCGGCTCACTGCAGCCTCTGCCTCCTGGTTCAAGCAATTCTCCTGCCTCAGACTCCCAAGTAGCTGGGATTACAGGCGCTCACCAACACACCCAGCTAATGTTTGTATTTTTTTAGTAGAGACGGGGTTTCACCATGTTGGCCAGGCTGGTCTCAAACTCCTGACCTCAGGTGATCCACTCTCCTTGGCCTCCCAAAGTGCTGGGATTACAGGTATGAGCCACCATGTCTGGCCAAATCACTTAAACTCTCTAAGCCTCAGTTTCCTCACCTGAAAAATGAGGGGATAGCCTAGATAATTTCTGTGATTCTTTTTAGTTCTGATAATAGTAAACTAATGCTGTGGTTTGACAGTGTGCCTGCCATGCACACGTTACTTCCATTGTCTCTAGCTTGTCCAATGCTCACAATAGCCCTATGAGTGACATATTAGCATCCCCACATCACAGATGAGCAAACCAGGTCCCGAAAGCTTATGTCATGTAACTTCTAAGTGGGCAGATAGAAACTGAACCATTGTGTCTGGATCCAAACTCTTGGTCTTCTCTATAAAGTCTCTATGAAGGCCAAAGCAACTCCATCTTGGATGCTAATCTGCAATGTTGACTACTGATTAATTCCAATTCCAGGAATCCCTCTAAGATTTCTATTCTCTCTACAGTTCTTTGTGTAAGAGCATGTACTTACTGTGAGTACTGCCCTTAAAGAGATTCACATAGTATTCTTGCCTTTCCCTACAATTGTCCTACACATTCCTTCCCTGTGGTATATAAGCCCTGGTTCTGGGGGGTCATGGTGCCGGCATTCACCATCTTGTCTTGCAGCCGCCCTGGACATCATGGTTTCTGTTCACAAGTCTCAATTAAATGTTCCTTTCTGAGAAACTAAACATGTCAGCTTCTTTCTTCGGCCTCTCTGCTTCCTCAGACTTTGGGGGAAGGTTTGCATAGACCTGCCCTCCACAGGACAGTTCCCCAGTTTCCCCTTTGGTCTGAACTTGACGATAGCTCTTGAATCTTCCTGCTTCTTTCCTCATGTCTGTCCTAGTCCAAGTGTGCGGGACATTCTCTATCTGCCTCTCTGTTCCAGTCTCCTCCCACTTGCGGCTCTGACCTGGGAGACTGAGCTTTCTAGACTTGGATGACTGCATCACCCAAGCTGCCACACCCTCCAGCTTCTGACTGGGTCCAGCCAATGGGAAGCATTGACAGAGGACTGGAGGGTAAGAGGAGAGAGTTTGGGGAATTTATTCATGGCTTTCCCTGCTCTTTTCCCCGATGGGCTGCAGGTGGGAGAGGCTGTGCTTCTCCAACTAAGGCCACATCTCCCGTTGGGAGGTCCCTCTCCCACAGCGACAGCTCCCAGGACTTCTAGTAATGCCATCCCATTATCTTACCTCTGCATTCCTGGGGGTGATAATGGCTTTCCTTGGTTATATTCTTGCCTTGTTGCCCCTGGTTCATTCCCTTATCCCTGCCCTCACCTGCAAACGGTCCCTTCATCCAGCTCTCTTCCATTTATTCCTGGTTTGGCTGAGCCATCTGCTTCCTGCAGGGACTGGCTGATAGGCCAAGCAACCTTGACCTCCTACTTTGACTCCTGCAAGAGCCTGGGCAATCTCCCTGAGTCTTCCCTGGCCCTCTTCCAAGTCATTCTCCACCGAGCCGCCAGAGCATATTGAAGTAACATGCTTAGAACTCTTGGATGCTTGGCTGGGCACGGTGGCTCATTTCCTGTAATCCCAGCAATTTGGGAGGCCGAGGCAGGTGGATCACCTAAGGTCAGGAGTTCGAGACCAGCCTATCCAACATGGTGAAACCCCGCTTCTACAAAAAACATAAAAATTAGCTGGGCACGGTAGCACGCGTGCCTGTAATCCCAGCTACTCGGGGGTCTGAGGCAGGAGAAAGGCTTGAACCTGGGAGGCGGAGGCTGCAGTGAGCTGCAGTGGCGCCACTGCACTCCAGCCTGGGTGACAGAGCGAGACTCCATTTCAAAAAAATAAAAATAAAAACAAAAATAGAAATAAAGAACTCTCGGGTGATTTCTCTGTATCACTCTTAGGAAAAAGGGTAAAATCTTGATATGACCGGCAAGGCCCCACTTGAGCCCTGCCTACACTACCAGCTCCTTCCCACCCTTCTCTTCTCCATCCTCAGGACACCGGCCTCTTTCACTCCCTGTTGATTCTCTGCTCCCTCCCTTTGCCCGCTCTGTTCCTGCTCCAGCTGCCCGTTCCCTGCCCTGTGAGTTTCTCCTGAACATCTCCGCTGAGCTTCAGTTCCTGAGAGAAGCCTCTCTGATCCCCAGTCTGGGCAGTTTTCATAGACGTGCGCTGTCTCCCTTCTTCATTCACGCCAGCAGTGCTGATCACCAGGTGGTAGCTAACCCCCATGAGAACAGAGACCCCCACAGCCAGCCCTGCCCCAAGGCAGCCCCAGCCTTAGTGGGTCCTCGGTAAGTGTCGGCTGAATGAATGAATCAGGACCCTGGAGGAACTGCCCACGTGCCCCACCTGACTCGAGGTCTGAGTTCCCAGGGCGCAGATACGTAGAGGCACCGCTCTGCCCTGTTCTCCAGCTCCTGACCTCTCAGAACAGCCAGGCGCAGGGTGACAGCAGAGTCGGGCGGCGGCAGGCAGGATGCTGGAACCACCAGCTCCCTCTGGTCTGTGTGCAGCAGCTGCCTCTCAACACAGCCGCTCCACTGAGCCCAGCAACGCCCTGAGAGAAATGGACAGACACTGTTATCCATCAGGGGCCCTGAACGTGGCACAGACTGGTTTTGAAAGGGGTCATGAATAATAACATCAGCTCTAAATAAACATTTTAATTTTTTTAACGTCACTTTTTAAATTTATTTATTTATTTATTTATTTGAGATGGAGTTTCGCCCTTGTTGCCGAGACTGGAGTGCAATGGCGCGATCTTGGCTCACTGCAACCTCTGCCTCCTGGGTTCAAATGATTCTCCTGCCTCAGCCTCCAGGGTAGCTAGGATTACAGGCATGCAACACCACACCTGGCTAATTTTTCTATTTTTAGTAGAGATGGGGTTTCACCAAGTTGACCAGGCTGGTCTTGAACTCCTGACCTCCAGTGATCTACCTGCCTCAGCCTCCCAAAGTGCTGGGATTACAGGCACGAGCAACTAGGCTCAGCCCCACCTGCTATTTCCATGGAATTTGCAAGGTCTGGCATGTACAAGTTACACAAAATGTCGGCCATAGGAAAAGCTGGTGTGAAGACTAAGAAAAAGAACAGCAAAGTCTGACCACTGCTCACCACTTTTTTTTTTTTTTTCTTTTTTTTTTTCTTTTTGAGACGGAGTCTCGCTCTGCCGCCCAGGCTGGAGTGCAGTGGCCGGATCTCAGCTCAGCTCACTGCAAGCTCCGCCTCCCGGGTTCACGCCATTCTCCTGCCTCAGCCTCCCGAGTAGCTGGGACTACAGGCGCCCGCCATCTCGCCCAGCTAGTTTTTTGTATTTTTTAGTAGAGACGGGGTTTCACCGTGTTCACCAGGATGGTCTTGATCTCCTGACCTCGTGATCCACCCGTCTCAGCCTCCCAAAGTGCTGGGATTACAGGCTTAAGCCACCGCGCCCGGCCATGCTCACCACTTCTTAATGAAACAGGACAATTCAAGAACTCTATCGTCGGCAGTGCGCGGTGGCTTATGTCTGTAATTCCAGCACTTTGGGAGGCCAAGGCAGGTGGATCGCCTGAGGTCAGGAGTTCGAGATCAGCCTGGCCAACATAGTGAAACCCTATCTCTACTAAAAATACAAAAATTAGCTGGGTGTGGTGGTGGGCACCTATAATCCCAGCTACTCAGGAGGCTGAGGCAGGAGAATGGCTTGAACCCAGGAGGCGGAGGTTACAGTGAGCCGAGATCGCGCCATTGCACTCCAGGCTGGGCAGCGAAACTGTGTCTCAAAAAAAAAAAAAAAAGAACTCTATCATCACCTACCACATGACCATTGGAAGCGTAATTCCTTGTCATTGTCCGGCCAGTCCAGGGTCACTGTCGTGAAAGGATCCACGTATGGACCAGGTTGGATAGACACCTCCATATCGCCTTTATCTTTCTGTAAAAAAAGCAGCCAGCTGGTGAGACTCCCACTACAGTTAGCTTAGGCTCACTGTGGGGTGCTGTTGGCATCCCCCTTTCACCCCAGAGCAGTCTGCACCAAAAGCAGCCTCAGTGTAAGGGGTGGAGTGGAGACAGAGCCTGGCCAATCCCCCTGGCTTCCTTCCCCTCATGGGGCATGGAATCGGTTGCTCAGGATCCCTGGCTATGTAATGTGATTCTGAGTGTGGGCTCCAGAAACACGGGGTGTTCCTGGAGTAAGTTCTGGTGGGACTTGTTAAACAGCTCGGGCTGTAGAGCTTCTTGCTCAAGCCCTGAAGTCCTGACCTGAAATAACATGGGGCTACAGTAGAACTCAACCCCCAGTGGCCTCCCATGGCCTAAGAATAAAATCCAAACTTCTTGCCTTGGTACCTAAGGCTCCGCGTGATCTGGCCTCTGTGTCTGTAATCTCCTACATCCCTCTCCTCCACCAGGCTCCAGCCATGCTGGCTTCAGGCCATCGCCTGCCTCTGAGATCTGCCCGCTCAGAAAGCTCTTGTTCTGCTTTCCAGCATGGCTGGCTGGCTGATCTTCACGTGTCCACTTACATGTCACCTCTGGAGAGGCCGTGTCTGACCACATCAGCCAGATCACCCTGTCCATTGCTATCGCTGCACCCTATTGGTTCTTATTCGATACTTATCACAATTCCTAATTCTATGATAATTTGTTTGTTGGAGTTTTTTGTTGTTGTTGTTGTTGTTGTTTTTTTTTTGAGACAGGGTCTTACTCTATTACCCAGGCTGGAGTGCAGTGGCACAGCCATGGCTCACTGCAGCCTCAACCTCTCAGGCCCAAACTATCCTCCCACCTCAGCCTCCCAAGTAGCTGGGACCACAGGCATGCACCTTAATGACTGGCTAATTTTTAATTTTTTTTTTTTTTTTTTTGAGAGATGAGGGTCTCACTTTGTTGTTCGAACTCCTGGGCTCAAGTGATCCTCCCACCTGGGCCTCCCAAAGTGCTGGGATTACAGGCATGAGTCACCGTACCTGGCCAATATATTCAGTAGTATTACTCAGTAAGCTTCATGAAGGCGGGGACTATATGTGCTTATTCACTATTGCATTTCCAGCCCCTAATACCTAGCCTTGAACGCTGTAGATGCACAATAAATCTTCATTATAGAATAAATGCATGCCTGAACAACGTCAACAGCAAGGAGTTGAACTCAGTCTTTGTTATAAAAACTAAAGAGCTTGGGCCAGTTTTCTTTTTTGTCCTGCTTTCTAATATAAGCATTAAAAGTGATAAATTTCCCTCTGAGCACTGCTTTAGCTGCATTCCACAAATTTGCATAGGTTGTGCTGTCATTATCATGTAGTTAGATATACTTTCTAATTTCCCTTGTGATTTCTTCTTGAGCTATTGATTTTTTAACAAGTGTGCTGTTTAATTGCCAAGATATCTAACAGATATCTACATATCCTAGATAGCTTATTATCGATTTACAACCTAACTCTGTTGTGATTAGACAACTTGCTTTGTTTGAATTCAGTCATTTTAGGCCTCTTTTCAAATGGAAGACGCCTCAGGGATTCCTAGTGCTCTGGCCATTGGTACCAACACACCAAAACTCAAAACTAAAACAGAGTGCTTGGACATCTTTTCCTTGTGAGGTTAAACTTTTTCTTTTTTTTCTTTTGTTTTCTGAGACTGAGTCTCGCTGTGTTGCCCAGGCTGGAGTGCAGTGGTGCGATCTCGGCTCACTGCAAGCTCCTCCTCCCGGGTTCACGCCATTCTCCTGCCTCAGCTTCCTGACTAGCTGGGACTACAGGCTCCCGCCACAACGCCCGGCTAATTTTTTGTATTTTTAGTAGAGATGGGGTTTCACTGTGTTAGCCAGGATGGTCTCGATCTCCTGACCTCGTAATCTGCCCACCTTGGCCTCCCAAAGTGCTGGGATTACAGGTGTGAGCCACCACGCCTGGCCAGGTTAAATGTTATTTGAAGACAATACTCACATTCTTTCCTTCAGCATTCATCCCAGATGGTTCTTGGAGACTGGAAGGGGCTGTGAACACAGTGGGAAGGGGTATCAAGCTTTGGTTGGAAACCTTATAAAAGGTTGCCAAAAGATAGAGTCAGAGAGTCATGTGGAAAATGCCACCAGGAGCATCAGCCTGTTTTTGAAAATGGTTTAAGGAAACATAGCAAATGTTCAGGTCATAGGGAAATGGATTAAAAGTGAGCCATCATGTCCACCGCTGGACTGAAGACACCTCTTTGGTAGTTGAGAAAGAGGCAGCTGCCAGGGCAGAAAAAAACACAAGATTTAGAGTCAGACAGATGCAGTTATGCACTGCTAATGTGTTGTTGTTGTTTTTGTTGTTGTTTTCAAGACAGAGTCTCGCTCTCTCTCTCAGGCTGGAGTGCAGTGGCATGATCTTGGCTCACTGCAACCTCTGTCTCCCAGGTTCAAGCCATTCTCCTGCCTCAGCCTCCTGAGTAGCTGGGATTACAGGTGCCCGCCACCACACCCAGCTAATTTTTTGTATTTTTGGTAAAGACAGCATTTCACCTTGTTGGCCAGGCTGGGCTTAAACTCCTGACCTCAGGTGATCCGCTCATCTCGACCTCCCAAAGTGCTGGGATTAGAGGCATGAGCCACTGCGCCCAGCCTGCACTGCTAATGTTTAACTACCAGTAAAGGAGGTGGGAGTGAGGAGCCCTGATTTGTAGCGTTTGTCAATTTCCATGGTATAAATATTCCCACCAAGCTATAAACCTGATGCTACTGAATATGGAGTGAGGAGAGATGGGCACGCTCACCTCTGGCAAGTGGGTGGAGTCGGCACCACACACTATGCTGCTGTCAGATTCTCTTACTGGCCTCCTATTGGCTATATGAACTGGGCAGGTGAGTCATCCTCTCTGAGTCTTGGTTTCCTCATTTGTAAAAATGCCTGGAAGCCATCCCTTTTTCTCAGGGCTCCAGGAAGACTGAATGTGGTGCTGTTTATAGAATTACTTTGTAAACTATACATCTAGAAAGAATGCTAGTGTGTCAAGTTTAAACAATGGAAAAAGGTACAATCAATTGATGTCTCTGAAAAAATATATATTTTTGAGATGGAGTCTAGCTCTGTTGCCCAGGCATGATCTTGGTACACTGCAACCTGCTTGAACCTCCTGGGTTCAAGCGATTCTCCTGCCTCAGCCTGCTGAGTGGCTGGAATTATAGGTGTGCACCACCATACCCAGCTAATTTTTGTATTTTTAGTAGAGACAGGGTTTCACCGTGTTGGCCAGGTTGATCTTGAACCTCTGACCTCCAGTGATCCACCCGCTTTGACCTCCCAAAGTGTTGGGATTACAGGCGTGAGCCACTGTGCTCTGCCTACTGAAAATATTGAAATATTAATGATTAATGTCTAATTAAAGTGTAGTGATTAAGATAGGAACTTACAGTTATTTTGTGTGATTCACTAAGGCCCTGGATATATCAAGGTCTTAGTAGCACTGATCTTTAAAAAATTCTCTCCCAGTGAATTCTCATTCACACAACTATAATTCCACAGGCATGTAAAACTATACAAATCAAGGCTAAGATGCCAGACAAAGGGGACTTTCTGAACCTTAAGAAGGAAGGCAGTCCAATCACCCCGAATGAAAAAATTAGGAGAAATATTTGCTGCCTTTGATCCTGCCATGAATCAGCCGTGTGACTTCTGCAAAGTCAATTAAACTTTCTGGGCCTCAAATCCCATATCTGGCTGTCAAATTTCTAGGCATCTATGCCCCGCTCCCTTGGTAGCAGCATCTTGGGCGATATTTTCCCTAAGAACCATCCCTCCCCAACTCTCAGGCCTTGGTTTGGGTGAAGCTGACCCTACACTGTACTCCAGTGTGGGCATGAGACCGTGACCTGCCAAACTGACTGCCACTTCCCCTGGTCTCAGCAGCTGGTCCAGGAGAAACCATGAACTGAGCTTCAGCCAGCAAGAGGCAGCCTCAGGACTTCTACTAGAAATCTCCATCAAGAGGTGCTCTTTCTCCTCTGGGGTTAAGGATCAAAGCCTGGGGCCATCTTACTACTGCCAGAAAGAGAGAATCCAAAAGAAGGCATCGCAGAACCAGAGGGGGAGAGAGGCAGGTTTCTGAAGACATTGTCTGAGCAACGCATCCAGCTATGTTTAAGAACAGGTCCGCTCCCTGGGCTTTTCATTTTCATTTTCTTTTTTCTTTTCGGAGGGGACGCCATCTCACATTGTCACCCAGGCTGGAGTGCAGTGGCATGATCTTGGCTCACTGCAACCTCTGCCTCCTAGGCTCAAACGATTCTCCTTGCCTCAGCCTCCCCAGTAGCTGGGACTACAGGTGTGTGCCGCCACGCCCAGCTAATTTTCATCTTTTTAGTAGAGACAGGTTTTCGTCACGTTGGCCAGGCTGGTCTCGAACTTCTGACCTCAAGTGATCCACTACCTCGGCCTCCCAAAGTGCTGGGATTGTAGGCATGAGCCACGGTGACCAGCCAGCTTTTCATTTTCTGAGCTGATAAAATTTCCTTTTGACTCAAGCCAGTTTGAGCTTCTTTTCTGTCCCTTGCTACTTGAACTGTCCTAGCAAACACATTCAAGTGATCTCTACCTCTGTGATGGCTACTGTCAGCTAGTTCCCCAACAGCCATTACCCCAGCCTTCCTCCTGGCAGCCAGAATCCACCTTCTCCCACAGAACCTGAAAACGCTGGGTATCTGCTTTTCCAGTGCACTTTATAGCTGCAGACATGACCCTACTTTGGTCATGGTATCTGAGGTGATGACTGTGTAGAGGGGGAAAGATTTTTCCCCTAATAAAAAGAGGTGCACACGAGGACACCCCTTCTCCCGCTGCTGGATAATGCTGGGTTGACACGCAATATCTGGAACTGCAGCAGTCACTTTGATTCCCTGAGCAGCAAGCCTAAGGCAGCCCCAAAGCTCTAAGGATGGCAGAGGAGAAAGATAGACTGAGCCTGGTTTCTTGCTGGCATCGCTGAGCACCGAACCAACCCTGGAAGTGCTTACCTCCAACTTCTTATGTGAGATGAGAAAGCCCTGAATCTGAAGCTACTTAGGTTGGACTTTCTGTTACTTGCAGCTTAAAGCATCATAATGAATGCAAACTCTCATTTTAGAATTCCGTATCAGTGGTTAAATGTTTTACTGTAAACATCATTGCCTCCTTAGAATAACTGGAGGATTCTAACCATCTGTAGAACAAGATACATATTCAGAGCCGTGTTTGGAAAGGCCCCTCACTAGAGCCTAAGCAGTTGCAATGCCCTGGACTCCTGGTAAAAGGTTTTATGCCCCCTTGCAGAAACACCTTGCCTGTGATAGTGATGTTCCCGATTTCCAAACTCACGTTGGAGAAGGCATTCTTCACCAGCATGGTGACCAGAAAGGTACCTGCAATACAAAGGACCCAGAGTCACAGCCGTTGTCATGAATTTAACCAAGAAAACTCTCCCAGCTTGCTTCCCTAGTCCACTGATGCCTCTAACGAAATATTTCACCTCTGAGCATTTAACGAATCCCTGCTGTATGTCAGGCACGGTGCAAGCCTCTGGGGACACAGAGTTGAAGGAGTTTGGTTCTTGTCCTCAGGGGCCTTATGATGTGTAGACACATAGGACAGTGAACGCCAAACCATGGGAGGAATCGGCATGGGGCACTGTGGGCAGTGGGTGGGGCCGCTTCAACCTCAGGAGAGAAAGAAATGGTTCACAGGATGGAGCCAGGGCTGGAGCTAAATTCCAAAGGAGAAGTAGGTTTTCAATAGATAAGATTGGGGATTCCCAAGAGGAAGAGACATAGCAGTATTGTGAGAAGGGTGGAGAGAGTGGAGAAGGAATATTTTATTTTATTTTATTTTATTTTATTTTTGAGACAGGATCTTACTCTGTCATCCAGACTAGAGTGCAGTGGCACGATCTCAGCTCACCACAACCTCCACCTACCTCCCAGGCTCAAGTAATTCTCCCGCCTCAGCCTCCCGAGTAGCTGGGATTACAGGCTCATGCCACCACGCATGGGGTGGAAGGCGTCAGGAGGAAGGGGCTGCATTTCTGCATCTGGGAAAGAACTGCATCTGGCTGGGAGTCAGCCAAGAAATGGGTCAGAATGTTCTGTGGACCAGATGTGTGCCTTGGGGAGAGGGGTGCTGACGAGGGCAGGGAGAATGAGGAGAGTCCAACAGAGAGGGGAGGTGGCCAAGGAGAAGCAGCCAGGGCATGTGGCCAGCTAACGGGGAGGCATCCCCCACCACCCGAGGAGCAAAGGCCTATAAGGCCCAGCTGGGGGCCCCAAGAACCCAGAGAAGCTCCTACAAGAAAAAGGCAGCTTCAAACATTTGCTCAACCTCAAGAACCAGGCCGGCACCACCAAGTGCAAATGTCCCTGCCCTGTCCTGTTCCCTTCCATCCTTCCACCCACCGCCAGCCCTGGAGTCGTCCAAATCTGTTGGCCTCAGGGGCAGGAGAAGTCTGTTCATCATCTAACAGAGAGCGAAAGTCACAAGGCATGCGGAGATTTTATCAGACCGAGATCAACTTCCCCTGCGAAGCGACCTTTACAGCCGTGACTTTCAGGGGAGGAGTAATTTTTATAGGTGACAAAGCAAAATCTGCATCTGGCTTATAACCCATGCATGGTGTGATTTTCCAGCTGCAGCTGCCTCCGGATTTTCCCTCTTCCAAGCTGGACCCTTGGTATCTGGCAAAGCCCCGGTGGTTTTCTTCTCAAAGCTATCGTCCCTTCTGCTATCTGGTTTGTGGAGTTGCTTGCAGAGGGCGTTGTAACCCCAAACCTGCACAGTGTCACCTGTTTTCTAGCGCACCTCTGAGATCCAGGGGGAGCTGCGGGCAGGTCCTGGATGGGCTGGAGACTCTGCCATTCTCATCACACTTCTGCCTGCTGATCTCATCAGGGCCCTCAAGGACTCTCTGTTCCTTACAGATTAAATGCAAATGGGTGCTGTGGCCACCTCCCCTGGCTGGTGCCAGCCAGTCTGTCCTCCCATCAGCATCATTGCAAATACTTCTGAGATAGACCACAGATGGGACTTGGACCCCTGCCCTGCCTCATCGAGGACTCTACTTCAAGCTGGTTGGGGAGAGTGGCCCACGGCAGGCACAGACTCCAGTCAGATCATCCAGAGGTTGCACCGTAAATCTTGCTCAAGGTACCTTGCCCACTGATTGCAGACCTTGAGGAAACGAAAATAAACAGCTCCCACCTTAAATCTTACTCAAGGGAGTTAACCCTATAGCCTGCATGCACCAAAGACTAGAAAAATGACCAATCTTTGCCCTTTGCTTCCTTATAATACTAAAAATCATGCCCAGGGCAGAGCTTTAACATGCTAATGAGATATACCACACATCAAGAAGCATGTGACCAGACTGCACAGGCGCTGAACATTCCCCACCTCCACATGCTTAAATGTCACCCTTTTCCCACCCCACCTCCTTTAAGAATGCCAGGCGCGGTGGCTCACGCTTGTAATCCCAGCACTTTGGGAAGTTGAGGCAGGCAGATCATGTGAGGTCAGGAGTTCGAGACCAGCCTGGCCAACTTGGTCAAACCCCATATCCACTAAAACTAAAATAATTAGTCAGGCATGGTAGTACATGCCTGTAGTCTCAGCTACTAGGGAGGCTGAGGCAGGAGAATCTCTTGAACCTGGGAGGTGAAGGTTGCAGTGAGCTGAGATCAAGCCACTGCACTCCAGCCTGGGTGACAGAGAGAGACTCCATTTCAAAAAAAAAAGACAGGCTGGGCGCAAGGGCTCACGCCTGTAATCCCAGCACTTTGGGAGGCCAAGGCGGGTGGATCACCTGAGGTTGGGAGTTCGAGACCAGCCTGGCCAACATGATGAAACCCCTCTCTACTAAAAATACAAAAAAAATTATCTGGGCATGGTGGTGCACGTCTGTAATCCCAGCTGCTTGGGAGGCTGAGGCATGAGAATTGCTTGAACGCAGGAGGCGGAAGTTGCAGCGAGTCAAGATTGCGCCACTGACTACACTCCAGCCTGGGAGACAGAGCAAGACGCCGTCTCCAAAAAAAAAAAAAGAACGCCTTCCGGACTCTCTGCAGAGTCAACCCCTGAACCTCCACTCCAGTGCTGCCTCCTTTATGTTTGAACACAGCCTCGTCCGTGAGCGTTTCGGTACATCAGAGCCTAAGACCCTGCGGTCGGCAACACTTCCTCTCTCCATCCCCGTCTCTGCCATTCTGGTTTTTACCTCTTTCCCCCAGGGCATCACCTGCAGTTCCCCAAACCACACTCTGCTCTAGAGATGTTTGAGGAAATCTGAATATGCCTGGTCTCTTACAGGGGCCCTAAATGGGGGTGATTTTTCCCCCGAGGGGACATTTGGCAATGTCTGACATTTTTATCATCATGACTTGGGGTGCTGGTGCTACTAGCATCTAGTGAACAAAAGCCAGGGATGCTGCCAAAACTCCTTCAGTACCAGCCCCTAGCTGTAACAAGGAATGATCCAGCCCCAAATGTCAGAAGTGCCAAAGTTGAGAACCGATAACTCGATGATGGCAGATTACACCTGGCTGTTCCTTATCTTGTGACCCAGGCAGGGTGCTGTGAACCACATCTATGTCCAGGACACACTGGAAAACTGGCTGGCAGGACCCTGGGCACCAAATCAGAAGGGGAAGAGGAGGGGCATCAGAAGGCGAGCCACTAACCCCATGTACCTTCAACTGGAATAGCCAAGCGGTAAATCCCAAATGGCTCTCCAAAGCTCACTTGCTCGTGGGAGAAGGTTGCATTGAGTCCTGCCACCTCAAAGGTCAGCTCTTCTGGGGTGCCCTGAGCCACTGAGATGTTGATCAATAGGTCCTGTCCAAGTTCCAAATGGTCAGAAGCCCAGGAGGCCTGCAGCCCTGACAGCAGCTCCACCAAGCGGACTGTGATGTTCCCGGACAGTGCGGAGGAGGTGGTGCTGCTGGTGGCTTGGATCTCCAGGCGGTGCCTCCCAGGGCCCATCAGTTTCTGGGTTTCTGTGTCCAGGGTCAGATTGTATGGTAGCGAGCCCCTTTGGGTGGTGGACTTGGCCAGGGTTGTGTCACCCGAAAGCACAGTGTAAGTCACTCCTGTTCCTAGGTGGGGTAAGAAAAATTTAAGAATGTTGGTAACAACCATGTGGTTGATAATACTATGGCAGCTCAGACTCAGTCTCTGAAGCCTGATTCTGATATAGACATGGATACAGACACAGATACAAAGCAATATGTAAGGATGTGCCCCTTTCTTCAAATATTAATGGTGATTATCCCTAAGTATTAGGTTAATAACTGATTTTGTCTTTTTTTTTTTTTTTTTTTTAAGACAGAGTCTGGCACCGTTGCCTGGGCTGAAGTACAGTGGTGCAATCTTGGCTTACTGCAACCTCTGCCTCCTGGGTTCAAGCGATTCTCCTGCCTCAGCTTCTCGAGTATCTAGGATTACAGGCACCTGCCACCACATCCAGCTAATTTTTTGCATATTTAGTAGAGATGGGATTTCACCATGTTGCCAGGATGGTCTCAAACTCCTGACCTCGTGATTCGCCCACCTCAGCCTCCCAAAGTACCAGGATTACAGGCGTGAGTCACCACGCCCAGCCATGATTTTGTCATTTGGGGGTCCTCTCTGTTCATCTGCATATTCTAACTTATTTATACTACGCATGTCTTACCCGAGAACCTAAATATTTGTAATTTAAAAATTACCACATTTAGTTGCCAGAGATGTCCTGGTCGGGGGAGGAGGAGGACTAAAAGGGAGCATCTCTTAAGAGTGGGGGCTAATTTTTACACATAAGAATTAGCTTTGGGTCTTGTTTTAAGCAGGAGCAAGTGAAGCCATTCCTTCAACCTACACTGGTAACTGCCCGGAACCCTGCACACCAACATGAGAACTCAGCCCATTCACGGCAAGATGGGGGCTCCCTTGCAGTTTGCAGATGGTTGTTCTACTGGATGCTAAATATTGTGGTTGACTCTTAAAATCTGACTTAAATCAACAAATGAGGATTCTTTCCAGTGAAAACCAAGCTAGCATAGTTCTTGCCTGGATGATGATGATGATGATGACGACGACGTAAGCCCTATGAGAATGGGAACCCTGACTTTCATATTTACTGCTGCCTCCCCCACACCCGGCAGAGTAGGCACTCAATTATATTAGTAGGCTGAGTAAATAAATGAAAGATTATTTTGTTTCCTCAGGTGCACATATGAGCTGTCTTCATCCAATAAGCACACAAGAACTGAAGGGGTTTCCTGAGCGCTGTGTTAAAGCTCCATTTTTGGCTTCCATAGCTATTGCTATGAGAGGGCTCCAGGTGGGATGTGAGGTCAAACCGAGCCACGTGCTCACTGCACTAGCTCTGTGCTGCCCTGTTTACATCAACAGGCCTCTATTCTGATCTCAAATTGGGCCTGGGCTTCAGGAAAAATGCTGCCTTGGGTGAGGATGAGTCTTAGCCAAGAGGGTCTCTATTGAGAGAAGGGGTGATAATTTAAAATATTTAACAACCAACACTGCATAGGCGCCAACCAATTAGAATGGATGCTCTGATAAATCAGAATAGACACTGCGACCAACAAATAGATGCCATGACCAATCAGAATAGACACTGTGACCAATCAGAATGGACACCTTGACCAATCAAAATAGACATGACAACCAATCACAGCAGTCCCTGTGACCAATCAGAAAACACAGGCCGGGCGCCGTGGCTCATGCCTGTAATCCCAGCACTTTGGGAGGCCAAGGCAGGTGGATCATGAGGTCAGGAGTTCCAGATCAGCTTGGCCAATATGGTGAAACCCTACTAAAAATACAAAAATTAGCTGGGTGTGGTGGTGGGTGCCTGTAATCCCAGCTACTAGGGAGACTGAGGCAGGAGAATCGCTTGAATCCGGGAGGCAGAGGTTGCATTGAGCTAAGATCATGCCCCTGCACTCCAGCCTGGGACACAGCGAGATTCCATCTCAAAACAAAAAACAAACAAAACAAAACAAAAACCAAACGACAACAACAACAACAACAACAAAACCACTGTGGCCAGGCGCAGTGGCTCACGCCTGCAATTCTAACCTTTTGGGAGGCAGATGAGGGCAACTTAACTCAGGTCAGGAGTTCGAGACCAGCCTGGCCAATATGCGAAATCCCATCTCTACTAAAATACAAAAAAAATACAAAAAAATAAAATAAAATAACTAGGCATGGTGGCACACACCTGTAGTCCCAGCTACCCAGGAGGCTGAGTCACTTCAACCTGGGTGGTGGAAGTTGCAGTGAGCTGAGATCACACCACTGCACTCCAGCCTGGATGACAGAGCAAGACTCTATCTCAAAAAAAAAAAAAAAATAGACACTGTGACCAATCGGAATGGACATGACAATCAATTAGAGCAGTCTCTGTGACCAATCAAAAAACACACTGTGACCAGTCAGAATGGACCCCAGCCATAACAGCTGGCATGGCTATACCAGTGGGTGCAGCTGAATACTGGCCTTGGCCAGGGGCAACTTGATTGTGTGCCCAGCTAGTCGATGCTGGCTGCACCGAGATGGGCTCAGGCCCAGTTGGTAGTAGTCCCAGTGCCACCTCATCCTAATCAAATTCCCAGCAGGAAGTGACTTTGAAGTTCGGTTCTACAGGGATGCAAAAAAGGGCCTTTGGAAGGCTGGGAGCGCTCACTAGCTTACTAGCCTTCCGACTCTGGGCAAATGTTTTAATCTTTCTGTGTCTTCATTTCTTCATCTGTAAAATGAAGATAATACTAGTATGTAATGAGTAGGCAAGTTTATGCAAAGCACTGAGAACAGTGCCTGGCACACACTAGGTGCTAAATAAATGAATAAATGATAGTTTAAAAATGAACTCGGCCAGGCATAGTGGTTCACGCCTATAATCCCAGCACCTTGGGAGGCCAAGGCAGGTGGATCATCTGAGGTCAGGAGTTTGAGATCAGCCTGACCAACATGGTGAAACCCCGTCTCTAGTAAATACAAAATATTAGCCAGGTGTGGTGGCGCATGCTTGTAATCCCAGCTACTTGGGAGGCTGAGGCAGGGGAATCACTTGAACCCAGGAGGTGGAGGTTGCAGTGAGCTGAGATTGCGCCATTGCACTCCACCTGGGCAATAAGAGCAAAACTCAAAAAAAAGAGCTCAGTAGGTGATCCTTGTTACTCTTTAATTTTTTTAAAACAGGGTCTCACTCTGATGTCCTGGCTGGCGTGCAGTGGCATGATCTCAGGTCACTGCAGCCTCGACCTCCCGGATTCAAGCCATCCTCCCACCTCAGCCACCCAAGTAGCTGGGACTACAGTCATGTGCGACCAAACCTGACTAATTTTTGTACTTTTTATAGAAATGGGATCTCACCCTGTTGCCCAGGCTGGTTCTGAACTTCTGGGCTCAAGCAGTTCGCCCGCCTCAGCCCTCCAAAGTGTTGAAATTACAGGCTTGAGCCACTGCACCTGCCCACTACTTATTAAGGCCTGGGAGTTGGACAGATTTGGAGGAAATCAGTGATTTTATCACTTGCCTTGATGTGCCCAGTTCTGCAGACTCACCTCCATCAAGCTCCACCTGAATCCACAGAGGATCCCCAAAGGCAGCCTGGCAGAGGAGGCCGGCTCCAGACTGGGACAGGCCGGAGCATGCAGTCACACTGAGCCTCTCCATCTTGTCTCGCACGGTCACTTGCCTCTGGGCTGTCACATGCCACTCACTGGTTGTGCATTCAGCAAACACGGTGAATTCCCCAGGAGATGTGAACTGGTGGGTCACATTGCTGGACACACTGCCGGCCACAGTCAGGGACGTGACCAGCGTTTGGGGAGACACAAAGACACGCATTTACACATGCACTGACAGGGTTTGGATCTGTGCTCCTGCCCAAATCTCACGTTGAATTGTAATCCCCAGTGTTGGAGGTGGGGCCTGGTGGAAGGTGATTGGCTCATAGGGGCATTTTCTCATGAATGGCTTGGCACCATCCCCCTGGTGCTGCTCTCTTGGTAGTGAGTGGGTTCTCACAAGATCTGGTTGTTTAAAAGTGCATGACTGGCCGGGCGTGGTGGCTCACGCCTGTAATCCCAGCACTTCAGGAGGCTGAGGAGGGTAGATCGCTTGAGGTCAGCAGTTTCAGACCAGCCTGGCCAACATGGCGAAACCCCATCTCTACTAAAAACACAAGGCGTGGTGGTGCACACCTGTAATCCCAGGTACTAGGGAGGCTGAGGCAGGAGGATTGCTTGAACCCAGAAGGTGGAGGTTGCAGTGAGCTGAGATCGCACCACTGCATTCCAGCCTGGGCGACAGAGTAAGACCCTGTCTCAAAAAGAAAAAAAAAAAAAATCCAGTGAGTTCTAGAGTAATGGTAACAACTTAGACCACGTAGTTCCTGACCTGAAAACCCTCCTATTATCCTCTGTAGTGGGTGCTGTCGGGAATCCTCCAGATTCCACCCTTCAAGCCTGAGGCATGCATCCCCCAGTACACCTGTGAGCTGTGGCTGAGGGCTCACAGCTGAATCCATGTACAGGAGTCCCTTTTAGCCAAAGGGAGCTGCCTCGCTCAAGCCTACCTCCCATCCCACGGACATCCTGCACCCAACGAGTACTCAATGCCGATTATAATGGTCTGGCTCTCTGTCCTCAATTGGAAACAACTCTGAGGACCATGCCAGCTCAGAGGTTTCTGCAGGATCGGCAAAGCCTCTGTGGCCCCTGCATCCCAGTTCAACTCTCCTCTTGCCCATCTTACTACTCCCTTCCCGTGCTCCACATCAGAGTCTATTTCCTGGTTCCTGTGAGACAAAGTAGCAAACTCAAGGAGACACCTGTGCTCATTTCTGTTTGCCAGCATCATTACAGGAAGCTCCTGACTGCAGCGACAGGCAGCCCTCCAGAACACTTTGAGGACAAAACAGAATAGAGTGCTCTGCTTCCACATCTCCAGCCTGAGTTACTATATCCCTAAAAAGATAAATGACTGGTCCTTTTCTTACATATAAGGTATTATCTGGCTGGGCGGAGTGGCTCACGCCTGTAATCCCAGCACTTTGGGAGGCTGAGGCGGGAGGATCACGAGGTCAGGAGATCGAGACCATCCTGGCTAACACGGTGAAACCCCGTCTCTACTAAACATCCAAAATAAAATAAAGTAAAAATTAGCCGAGCATGGTGGCAGGTGCCTGTAGTCCCAGCTACTCAGGAGGCTGTGGCAGGAGAATGGCGTGAACCTCGGAGGCGGAGCTTGCAGTGAGCAAAGATGGTGCCACTGCACTCCAGCCTGGGTGACAGAGTGAAACTCCGTCTCAAAACAAAAACAAAAATAAAAAGAAAAGGTAATGTCTGAGATAGCTAGTGATTATGCTTCTGCAATCTACGACAAGTTTCTTTTTCTTTCTTTTTTTTTTTTTAAAAAGAGTCTTTCTCTTTTGCCTAGGCTGGAGAACAGTGGCATGATCTCGGCTCACTGCAACCGCTGCCTCCCAGGTTTAAGCGATTCTCCTCCATCAGCCTCCTGCATAGCTGGGAATACAGGCATGCACCACCATGTCCAGCTATTTTTTTTTTTTTTTTTTTTAGTAGAGATGGGGTTTCACCATGTTGACCGGGCTGGTCTTGAACTCCTGACCCCAAGTGATCCACTCACCTTGGCCTCCCAAACTGCTGGGATTACAGGCATGAGCCACTGAAGCCGGCCAACAAGATATATTTTAGTCATCAAGAGGCAGATGTACTCTTGCACCCAAACTTTGATGTAATTTTATGTGGACTGAACCTGCACAACCCATATAGAAGTCGTGAACTGAAACACTGTTTTGGAGCAGTCTGGCAGAACCTCTTTGAAAGACTCCTCCTGGGCTGCAGTCCTCAGTCTATGGTCCTCAGTAAGACTTCTGAATAAAACTAACTTTATTTATAAAGCTTGATTTTTCTTTAGTTTTCTTTAGTTGGCAGACCCCACCTACGTTAGACTGTCTAGCATCAACAGCTCTTCAGGACCCGGCTCCTGCTGAGTTTTTCAGCATCTTTCATTTTTCCACAGAGCCCTGAACTCCAGGCATGGCGAGGTGCTTGCAGTTATTTGAATATGCCACACGCTTTCGGGTCCGTGCTACTCTCTCTTCTCTAGATCCATTGCTCCTGCCTTATCATTCTGGTTCCCCCAGAGAGGACTTTAGCTCTAGGTCATTCTAAGGCTTGTGTTGTTTTGTGGATTATTGGTTTCCGGCAAATCTCTGCACTCCCAACATCAGCTGGGTGCAGAAGCTGCTGATTAATAACGGAAGAACAATGTCAATCCCTACATTTGCCAGTAGGTGGCGCTTAGCTAACCAACGCTGGATTGGCACAGATTTCACCACATGCAAATTGTTCTGTAAGTCCTATAATACAATTTCAGAGATGTGGAAAATTTTCCATGACAAACAGAGAAACAAAAAAGCCCTCCATGCAAACGAATATAAGGCAAGGTGAAAAGGAGCTTCTAACAGAGAAGTCTTCTGACTTCTATACAATGCAATTCTTCCCAGAAGCTCTTATTATTTATCTACAATGGACAAGAACGGTTTGATTTTAGAATCTCACCTCTTAGACTACTGAGGAGTTAAGAAAAAGTAGGAGGCCGTACTAACACATAAGAGAAAAGCACAGTGATATTTACACCAAAAAATGAGGCTTCTGTATATTCAAAAATCAAAATTCGTGCTATTTTCCATATCATAAACTGAGTTCTGTGGCTGCCAGTATTGATAAGAAGGCGTCAGACAGGCATTTCCCAGTGTTTATAAAAATGATTTTTAAAAGGTAGGTGATGACCAGGCGCAGTGGGTCATGCCTGTAATCCCAGCACTTTGAAAAGCCAAGGTGCATATCACTTGAGGTCAGGAGTTCAAGATCAGCCTGGACAACATGGCAAAATCCCGTCTCTACTAAAAATACAAAAATTAGCTGGGCGTGGTGGTATGTGCCTGTTGTCCTAGCTACTTGGGAGGCTGAGGCAGGAGAATCGCTTGAACCTGGGAGGCGGAGGTTGCAGTGAGCCGAGATCATGCCACTGCACTCCAGTCTGGGTGACAGAGCGAGACTCCGCCCACCTCCCCCCGCAAAAAAGTGGGTGGGTAGTTTCAAGGTCCAATTGATCTTTAATGTAAAGGAAAATGGACTATTTTGGTGGGGCAGTGGTGGAGGGGGTGCCACCATCTTTGAAGAGAAAAAAAATGCCAGTGATTCTTGCTTAGAGTTAATGCCCAGAGAGATTGCAAATGTAAAACAGTGCTCATTGTGTTTTAGATTTTAATCGCACAAAAACTTCCAGAGAGTAATACAACAACCATCCATGGATTCTCCATCCAGACTTAACGAACTTTCACATTTGGTCCCATTTGCTTCTGTTCTAAGCCGCTATTTATCACTGAAAAGTCCTATGTAGCTGTGAGTCATAGTGGGGCTGCATGTAGGCAATTTTGACTTATGCTAAATTCAAGTTGTACAAGATTTAGGGACTGAAAGACTGTGTAACTTACAGTCTGTTGTTTTCTTTATAAACTCGTAGCAATCAGGAAGAAACCCACAGAACAATGGCATAGGTATTTGTATCACCCAGACATTTGCCCCCAAAGCATCACTGTGTATGGTTTCTCATTTGACACCACAAAACATTCAAGGCAGCCACGAACATAAATGTGACAGGGGGCTGGGTGCGGTGGTTCACACCTGTACTATCAGTACTTTGGGAGGCCAAGGCAGGTAGATCACCTGTGGTTAGAGGTTCGAGACCAACCTAGCCAACATGGTGAAAACCCTGTCCCTACTAAAACTACAAATATTAGCCAGGCATGGTGGCACATGCTTGTAGTTCTAGCTACTTGGGAGGCTGAGGCAGGAGAATCGCTTGAACCCGGGAGGTGGAGGTTGCAGTGAGCCGATATTGAGCCACTGCACTCCAGCCTGGCGATGGAGCAAGACCCTGTCTCAAAAAAAAAAAAAAAGAAAAAAAAGAAAAGAAAATCTATGAGGTAGAGTGATTGCAAAAGGAGCAGCAACACTTCCTCCCATCCCTGTATGGCAGCGCCTTGCAGTGCGGCTCCAGCTCCTTCTATCAGGTGGGGTCTACTCCTCCACCTCTTCAGTCTGGTCTTGGCCATGGAACATGTTTTGGCCAACAGTATCTTAGAAAATGTAACACAAGCAGAGATTTGAAAAAACATTTGCGCATCAGGCTCTGCTGCTAGGAACACTTTGCCACCGTGTGAATGAGCCCAGGCTAACCTGTTGGGTGATGAACAGCACATGCTTCTAGCTGACATCCGGCTGACCAGTAGGCATGTGAGTGAGTGAGGTCTTCCTAGACAGCCCACCCCAGCCGACTCCACTCAGACAAGAAAAGCCACCCAGCTCTCCAAAGAACCGTAAGAAATGGTAACTATTGTTTTAAGCCACCAAGTTTTGGGTTGGTTTGTTATGAGGCAAAAAACTGATGATACATACAACCTGCCTCAAGGCTCAGAGATTTCTCTTACCTCGGCGGGTTGTAGGGATCGAAAATGTGGCCGTCTCCTGTACTAATTATACAGGACAGGTTTCCTATGTAGGGTGAGAGAAGCCACGTCAGGGAGATGGTGACATTGTCAAAGGTGAAACTCTCACTGGACACCATCAGCTGCAGGGCTGTGGATTAAAACACAAAATGCTGCATGCCCTTGTGAAGCACAATTGCACATTTCTGTTTACAACTGACTCTCTTCTGGCTACCTGTCCAGTATTTTTATGTGGGTCTTTTTTTTTTTTTTTTTTTTTTTTTTT
>NC_037688.1:38853227-38896100 GCF_003255815.1 Theropithecus gelada
TGGCCGGATCTCAGCTCACTGCAAGCTCCGCCTCCCGGGTTCACGCCATTCTCCTGCCTCAGCCTCCCGAGTAGCTGGGACTACAGGCGCCCGCCACCACGCCCGGCTAGTTTTTTGTATTTTTTAGTAGAGACGGGGTTTCACCGTGTTAGCCAGGATGGTCTCGATCTCCTGACCTCGTGATCCGCCCGTCTTGGCCTCCCAAAGTGCTGGGATTACAGGCTTGAGCCACCGCGCCCGGCCTATTTTTATTTCTTGAGACAGGGTTTCACTCTGTCACCCAGGCTGGAGGGCAGTAGCGTGATCTCTGCTCACTGCAACCTCTGCCTTGTAGGTTCAAGCATTTCTCCCACCTCAGCCTCCCAAGTAGCTGAGACTACAGATGTATGCCACTACGGCTGGCTAATTTTTGTATTTTTTTGGTAGAGACAGGGTTTCACCATGTCGGCCACTGGTTTCGAACTGCTGACTTCAAGTGATCCACCCCACTCAGCCTCCCAAAGTGCTAGGATTACAGGCGTGAGCCACCACACCCAGCCTAATTTTTATATTTTTTGTGGAGACGGGGTTTCTCCGTATTGCCCAGGCTGGTCTCCAACTCCTGGGCTCAGACTATCCTCCTGCCTCCCAAGGTGCTGGGATTACAGGTGTAAGCCACCTTGCCCAGCCAAGGGGAGCAATTTTGAATGAGGGAGTCTCTTAGAACACAGAGATGAGCCCACGTGGGTGGCTGCTGTCTCTGTTTTCAGGGGAAGCTGGACATGCCGTGAAATAGAGGGAAATTTCTATGCTTAAGCAAGTTGGGGACTCACCTTCCCAGCACTGGTACTGCACCCATAGGTAGCTGCCCTGAGTCGGACACAGGTTTCCAAAGTAGGTCTCATCTGCTGCCACCTGGCATGCCTGTAGCCCCTGGCACTGGCCTGGGAAGCACCCACATCCCAGCGGAAGCAGGAATGGAGTGCAAGACAAAAGAGGATACACTCAGCAGAGCTGCACAGAGATGCATGGCCTCTCATCCACTCATTCGTTTACCCACCATCCGCCCAACAAATAGCTTTTGATACCTCCTGAAGACCAGCACTGGGCTAGGTACTCAGGGGACAGAGAAGTAGGATTTCTGTCCTCAAGTAGTTCAGAGTCTAGCATCCTGGTCTCAAACTTCAGCTTGCGCCAGATCCCCCTGTGGGTCCTGTGAAGACACCTCATTCCAGACCTCACCCTCAGCGATTCTGATTCAGTAGGTACGGAGTACAGCTGGAGAATATGCATTTCGAACCAGCTCCTATGGGATGCTGATCCTGACACTGCTAGCCCAGGGACCCCATGTGGAGAACCACTGGTCCAGTAGCATCTAGTCAGATGGCCCCAAATAGAAATCCACACCCAGAGAACCAGCAGAGGGGGCAAAGTTAGGAATCCTGTGCCCATCAGGGTGCCATGTGCCCACAGAAGAAGGAGCAGGGACAGCCCATTCCAGAAACTTCAGGGTCGTCCAGCACCTCTCCCTCCTGCCCAGCGAGATGTGTTAGATGCCTGCGGGGAAGCCTGGGAGAAAGAAACAGGTCCAGAACACCCACCTGTGCTTTTCCCAGTTACCCGCTAGGTCCCACTTCTTCCGGGCAGTTGGCCCTGGGCCCACAGAGCCACCCTCTCACCCTGCCCTGCTTGTGTCACAGGGACCTACACTCTCCAAACTCCCTTGGCCACTGGCTCCCAGGGAGGCTTGGCCGATGGCCAGTACTGGGGAAAGATTGGAGGGTGGCGTATTCATTTCCAATCACTGTTGTAACAACTTACCACTGACTTAACGACTTAAAACAACATAGATTTGGCTGGGAGTGGTGGCTCACACCTATAATCCTAGCACTTTGGGAGGCCGAGGTGGGTGGCTCACCTGAGGTCAGGAGTTTGAGACCAGCCTGGCCAAAGTGGCAAAACCCCGTATCTACTAAAAATACAAAAATTAACTGGGTGTGGTGGCACATGCCTGTAATCCCAGCCACTCAGGAGGCTGAGGCAGGAGAAGAGCTTGAGCCTGGGAGGTGAAGGTTGCAGTGAGCAGAGATCACGCCATTGTACCCCATCCTGGGCTTCAGAATGAGACTCTGTCTCAAAACAAAACAAAACAAAAAACATAGATTTTTGGCCAGGTGTGGTGGCTCATGCCTGTAATCCCAGAACTTTGGGAGGTTGAGTCAGGTGGATCACTTGAGGTCAGAAGTTCGAGGCCAGCCTAACCAAAATGAGGAAACTCCATCTCTACCAAAAATAACAAAAATTAGCCGGGAGTGGTGATGGGCGCCTGTAGTCCCAGCTACTTAGGAGGCTGAGGCAGGAGAATCACTTGAACCAGGGAGGTGGAGGTTGCAGTAAGCTGAGATTGCACCACTGCACTACAGCCTGGGCACCAGAGCGAGACTTTGTCTCAAAAATAAAATAAATAAAAATAAATAAAACAGCACAGATTTTTTACATCTCACAATTCTGTGTGGAGGTCAGAAGCCTGGGTGGGCTCAGCTGGCCTCTGCTTATATCACAGGGCTGACACCAAGGTGTCAGGGCTGTGTTTCTGTGTTTCTCTCTCTTTCTTCTCTTTCTCTTTCTTCCTTTCTTCCTTCCTTCCTTCCTTCCTTCCTTCCTTCCTTCCTCCCTTCCTTCCTTCCTTCCTTCCTTCCTTCCTTCCTTCCTTCCTTCCTTCCTTCCTTTCCTTCCTTCCTTCCTTCCTTCCTTCCTTTTTTTTTTTTTTTGATGGAGTTTCACTCTTGTTGCCCAGGCTGGAGTGTAGTGGTGCGATCTCGGCTCACTGCAATCTCTGCCTGCCAGGTTCAAGTAATTCTTCTGCCTCAGCCTACTGAGTAGCTGGCATTGCAGGGATGTGCCACCACATCTGGCTAATTTTGTATTTTTAGTAGAGATGGGGTTTCTGCGTGTTGGTCAGCCTGGTCTCGAACTCCTGACCTCAGGTGATCCACCTGCCTCGGCCTCCCAAAGTGCTGAGATTACAGGTGTGAGCCACTGCTCCTGGCCTTTTTTTTTTTTTTTTTTTTTTTGAGAGAGAGTCTCACCATGTCACCCAGGCTGGAGTACAGTCGTGAAATCTTGGCTCACTGCAACCTCTCCCTCTTGGATTCAAGTGATTCTCCTTCCTCAGCCTCTCAAGTAGCTGGGACTACAGGTGCGCACCACCACACCCAGCTAATTTTTGTATTTTTTAGTAGAGACGAAGTTTCGCCATGTTAGCCAGGCTGGTTTGGAACTTCTGACCTCAGGTGATCCACCCACCTCAGTCTCCCAAAGTGCTGGGATTACAGGTGTGAGCCACCATGCCCAGCTGGCTGTGTTTCTTTCTGGAGCCTCTAGGGAAGGATCTGCTGCCAATCTCATTCTTGTTGGCAGAATTCAGCCCTTAATTCCTAGAGGCCTCTCTTCTGTCCTTCCATGTGACCACTGCATCTCAGAGCCAGCAACAGGGCATCAAACCTGTCAAACACTTGGAATCTCTCTGACTTCTCCTTTTCCCATATCTATCTTCTGCTTCTAGCCAGAGAAAATTCTCTGCTTTTAAGGGCTCATGTGTTTAAACTGTGCACAGTTGCATATTCCAGCATAATCTTTCTATCCTAAAACCAACTGATTAGCAACCATAATTATATGTGCAAAGTATCTTTTGTCACAGACGTTAACATAGCCGCAGGCATGGTGTCTCATCATACCCACAGCTCCGTGGATTAGGATGAGAAATCATGAGGGCCATAATTCTGCCTATGCCAGACAGAAAGAGGTTGGAAGCCAGTGCACTTCTCATCCTGCCTCTCACAGCAGCTCCCCTGTAGCTCCAGCTCCCTCTGGACGGGCCCTCTGCACATGGTCCTATCTCCTACCGGCAAGCTCTGCCATGGCTCTAGTATCTACTGGATGATCCTGACTTGCGATTTTGGTAAAAACATCCCTTCCAGTTATCCTGCCAGCCTTTAGGGGTGGCAGCAGCTTTCCATGGCTGCTAATTTCAGGTCTGCAGCAGTATCCTTTGTTTGGCTCCTCAGCACGTTCATGACTTGGGAAACCAATTCCCTGCATTAAATTCCTTCTATTGAAAGACCTAGTTGGATGCACCCCTCAATTTGAGTTACTCCCATTATGTGTATCCACAGCACTAAACTATAATCTCCAAAAGAGTAGGAGGGTTTATTTTCTTCTTGTTTTATTTGTTTGCTTGTTTTTTGTTTTTTGAGAAAGGGTCTCACTGTGTTGCCCAGGCTGGAGTGCAGTGGCATGATCTTGGCTCACTGCAACCTCTGCCTCTGGGTTCAAGCAATTCTCCTGCCTCAGCCTCCCAAGTAGCAGGGATTACAGGCACATGCCACCATACCTGGCTAATTTTTGTATTTTTGGTAGAGACAGAGTTTCACCATGTTGGCCAGGCTGGTCTCAAACACCTGATATCACGTGATCTGCCCCCCTCGGCCTCCCAAAACGCCGGGATTACAGGCGTGAGCCACCGTGCCCAGCCTCTTTGTTTTTTTAAGCATCCCTTCTCCCCTGCCCCTGGCAGTTCCCCCAATGGAAGCTCCAATTAACAGGCAGCTGTCAGCATTTAACTAGATTCAGACCCCATACCCCAGGATTCTGATTCAGTCGGTATGGGGTGCAGCTGGACAGTGTGCGGGTCTAACAAGCTCCCAGGGGATGCTGAGCCCGCTACTGCTGGCCCAGAGCCAGCTGGAACAGAGCATGCAGGAATGTCCACTCCACTTGCAGAGTGTGTACAAGGTGCTACACTGTTCCCCCAGGTTCTCCTGACCCTCACAGGAGCCCCATGAAACAGATTCTGCAACTTGCCTGGATCACCCAGGCAGCAGGGGCTGAGCTGGGATTTGAACCCCAACTTGCCACCCTCTTGCCATGTACCCTGCTGCCCACATCCCAGGGGGTTCTGCCTCATCCTTGGACTTGATCTAAGCAGTCTGCAGCAGGGCTCACCTTCCAGCTCACAAAATATTCAATATCCCCTTGGAATGGGTAAACTGCCTTAAGACGCAGAGGCCACGTCCCTGCTGAGGTTTTTTTCTAACACTGTTGTTATCCAGCGAGACCATCCTGGGCTCTCTCTCCACCATCATCGTTCATACTGCAGTCCACACCTGAGCCTGCCACCTCATGTCCTCACCACCTTGTCCCCCAGCCTTTCTCCTGGCTGGATTCTGCACTTTCTTCACAGCCAGGCTCCTGACGCTGCCCCCGTAAAGCTTTCCTGAGCCCCACCTCCACCCCGTGATCCAGGGAACCCCTGTGATCAAACGGGAACACAAGCCACCACCACATCTCTGTTTTCAGATTAAATAGACTCAAAGAGAGGTCTAATTCCAGAACCTGAGGACAGAGTTTTTTCTATGACTCTTCGTAGCCACATAAAATCCACTTAAAAAAAAAAAACAGTAAACTAAATCTGATCTAATTCCAGGATTTAACACACCTTGCAGACAAACTTTAAAACCCCTTCAGGTTCCCAGATACCTTGTGGCTCAGAATGTGGCCCAAAGACACTTGGGATCCTAAGTGGCATCACTTGGGAGCGAGTTTGAAATTAACTGGGAGGTTTCTAAAATTTTTTGGCTCACTGCTACATCTCCAGCACATAGAACAGTACCTGGCACATAGTAGGTACAAAGTAAGTTTGGCATGACTAAATAGATAGTGTTTTCTCTTCTGGGTTGCAGCATTTATCACAGCATTAGTTAATTGCCTGTGTATTACTGTCTCCCCACTGCGCTGCAAGCTCTTTGAAAAACAGAGTTTGGGTCATGTACAGTGGCTCATGCCTGTATTTCCAGCACTTTGGGAAGCCAAGGTGGGCGGATCACTGGAGGCCAGCAGTTAGAGCCAAGCCTGGGCAACATGGTGAAACCCTGTCTCTACAAAAAATACAAAAATTAGCTGGGTGTGGTGGTGCTCACCTATAATTCCAGCTACTTGGGAGGCTGAGGCAGGAGAATCGCTCGAGCCCGGGAGACAGAGGTTGCAGTGAGCCAAGACTGTGCCACTGCACTCCAGCCTGGGGAACAGAGCAAGACTCTGTCTCAAAAAAGAAAAAACAAGTATTTATTGGCTAACTGAATGAATGAGGGACCAGGGTGCTTAGATACAGACCCCGTGGAATCCTCCCTGTGCTCCTCCTCCAACTCCTACAACAGGGTACAGCGCTCCCCTCTAACGTGCTCTCTGAGCTGTGGGTGCCACATTTCAGGAACCTGCAGCTGAGCCTTTGAGGAAACAGCCCACCAAGCCCCAGCAGTGCCTTGGTGAGGGAGGTACATCCATCCTCCTGTCTGGGGCCCTTTATCCCTGCAGCGGCCACAGCCTCAGGAACGCTGGAGTAAGAAGAGTCAGTGAAAAACAGCCAGCCGATTTTTAGCATTTCCCTTCCCCATGCCTGCTGCAAAAGGCATGAGGACAGAGGAGCCATTCTCATTTCCCCTAGGCAGGAGGAAGTTCTGGGAGTACTGGCGTCCCTCCCTGAATCTTCAGAGTGTCTTTGGGCAGAAGCAGAGGTTCAGAGGAGACTGCCAAGAGGCACAACTGGGAAGGCTGACTCCCAGGACCCAGGGCTCGCAGCCTGGCCACAGGGGGCTGTGTCCTCACTTAGCCAAGAAGCAGCAGACCACCTGCCTTCCTGGACCCTCCAGCGGGGAGAGTGCTGACTGCAGCAGAAAGAAGAGGGTTCCCAGATATCCTGGACCAGGGAGGCCTCTGAGGAGTTTTCACCTCCCGGCAGGGTGCAAGAAACCCCCATCATCCCGGAAATTGAATCCTGGTCACTGGGTGAGCAGCTCAGAAGGAGATTTAATCCGATTTCGAAAAACAAAGCCCTAGAGTAACTCTCCCATGTGAACGAGAGACAAAGCCCTAGAGTAACTCTCCCATGTGAACGAGAGACACCATCCATCAGGAGCTCGGCTTCAGCGTCATTCACAGTCACAAAGATTAAGAACCAGCCTTTCTCAACAGGAGAAGAGACAAATGACAGCACAATTACACAATCGATGAAACAAATAAAGCAGCACGACATGTATCAAGATGGATAATACATCTCAAAAACATGAGCAAACACAAGCACCAAAACGAAAAGAAAAACGCATTCTGTAGAATGACACACAATATGATATCATTTACATAAACGTTAAGACCCTGCAAATATGGTACCGTTTATATAAACATTAAAACCCTGCAAAGCGGCCAGGCACAGCGGCTCACACTTGTAATCCCAGGGAGGCTGAGGTGGGCGGATCACCTGAGATCAGGAGTTTGAGACCAGCCTGGCAAACATGGTGAAATGCCGTCTCTACTAAAAATATAAAAAATTAACTGGGTGTGGTGGCGCACGCCTGTAGTCCCAGCTACTTGGGAGGCTGAGGCACAAGAATCGCTTGAACCCAGGGGGCAGAGGTGGCAGCGAGAAGAAATTGTGCCACTGAATACCAGCCTGGGTGACAAAGCGAGATTCTGTCTCTAAATAAATAAATAAATAAATAAATAAATTAGTTTTTTTAAAAGCCCTGCAAAAGCAACACTCTGTAGTGTTTAGGAATACGTGCATAGAAGGTGGAAATAAAGTAGGCGTAGTGGCTTACGCCCGTAATCCCAGCATTTTGGGAGGCCAGGGCAGGCAGATTGCCTAAGCTCAGGAGTTCGAGATCAGCCTGGTCAACACGGTGAAACCCCATCTCTATTAAGAATACAAAAATTAGCCGGGAGTGGTGGCACACGCCTGTAATCCCAGCTACTCGGGAGGCTGAGGCAGGAGAATCGCTTGAACCCAGGAAGCAGAGATTGCAGTGAGCTAAGATTGGGCCACAGCACTCTAGCCTGGGCAAGAGAGAGAGACTCTGTCTCAAAAAAAGAAAGAAAATAGAGAAGCACGAAGCATGCATGTGATTAAGAAACACTGAATTCGTAACAGGAACAGGACTGTGGAGGGATCCACAGAAGTCTCCTAGTGTTGTATTTATTTTTCCTTTTCTTTTTTCTTTTCTTTTCTTTTTTTTTTTTTTTTTTTTTGAGACGGGGTCTCGCTCTGTCACCCACGCTGGAGTGCAGTGGCCGGATCTCAGCTCACTGCAAGCTCCGCCTCCCGGGTTCACGCCATTCTCCTGCCTCAGCCTCCCGAGTAGCTGGGACTACAGGCGCCCGCCACCTCGCCCGGCTAGTTTTTTGTATTTTTTTTTTAGTAGAGACGGGGTTTCACCGGGTTCGCCAGGATGGTCTCGATCTCCTGACCTGGTGATCCACCCGTCTCGGCCTCCCAAAGTGCTGGGATTACAGGCTTGAGCCACCGCGCCCGGCCTTTCTTTTCTTTTTTTTTGAGACAGAGTCTGGCTCCATCACCCAGGCTGGAGTGTGATGGCCTGATCTCGGCTCACTGAAACTTCCGCCTCCAGGGCTCAAGTAATTCTCCTGCCTCAGCCTCCCAAATACCTGGGATTACAGGCGTGTGCCACCAGCCTGGCTAATTTTTGTATATTCAGTAGAGATGGGGGTTTCACCATGTTGGCCAGGCTGGTCTTGAACTCCCGACCTCAGGTGATCCACCTGCCTCGGCCTCCCAAAGTGCTGAGATTACAGGTGTGAGCCACCATGCCCAACTGTATTCATTTTTCTAATGAGGGATTCTTAAGCAAATGCGGCATGGTGTTCAGATCTGATAAAGGTGGGTAGCAGATTTGTGGGAGTTCATTACAGTATTTTCTATTCTTGTCTATACGTTTGGAGTATTGCAAAAATTTAAAAATTAAGTTAAAAACAGTGGTGTTTCCTGCACCCAGCAGGGATTGAGGCACACCGTGCCCACCAGATCCATGACAGGGTTTGAAGTCGGGGTGGGTGGGCCACAGCCCTCTGCTTCCCTGCTCCGTGCCATGGGCAGGGACTGGCCAGTTTTCCCACATGCTGGAGGCCCACGGTCAGAGATGAAGATTATCAGAGGCTTCTGGAACCCTTTGCTGAGCACAGAATACCAGCAACTGCCCTCTGCTGGCAACCAGAGCTGCAGAGCCCTTGGGCCCTACCTGCCACCTCATCCTTGACATTGGCCCAGCTGCATCCCTGCTCCAGATCTGAGGGATGCCCGGCATCCTGGGTGCAGAAATAGGGGTTCTGGCGTCCATAGACGGCATCCTGGACCTGGATGACCTGCCCCGAGCCGCAGTGCATGGTGGCATTGAGTCCCTTGCAGGCCAGGCTCTGGCCAAGTCCTGTGGCAAAGGGAAGGCAAGACATTAGGGGGGCTCACGGTTACAGACAGGCAAGTGCTGGGTCACGGGAAGTGGACAGTCCCGAGGGTTAGGCTGAGATGCAAGAACTCAGGAGCTGTTTGGCAGGGGTAAGAAACAGAATATGGTCGTTGGCAGCATTGTGCTGAGCCAGGTTCCCTGGGATCAGATCCAGCCCAGCCACACACTGCTGTGTGACCTTCAGCAAGTTAGTTAGCTTCTCTGTGCCCCCACTGTAATACTAAACCTCATGCAAGCCAGGCTCCGTGGCTCACCACTGTAATCTTGGCACTTTAGGAGGCCAAGACAGGCAGATCACTTGAGGTCTAAAATAATACAAAAATTATCCAGGGGCGGTGACTCGCAATGTCATCCCAGCTACTCGGGAGGTTGAAGCAGGAGAATCACTTGAACCCAGGAGGCGGAGGTTGCAGTGAGCCAAGATCACACCACTGCACTCCAGCCTGGGTGACAGAGCAAGACTCCATCTCAAAAAAAAAAAAAAAAAGAGAGCGGGAAAGACAGAAACAGAGACGTGACAGGTAGGCAGGCAGGAAGGCAGGCAGGTGGATGGGGAGACGGCAGGGATGGGCGACGGAGCATCACGTGGCCAGAGAGAGATGCATAGAGACAGGGAGAGAAAGCTGCAGACAGAGGTGAGCTCAGAAAAAACACATACAGCTCAGCACTTCAGAAGGGAGACAGAGACAGACACCGGCAGGCCCTGAAGAGCCAGAGGGAGACGGAGAGAACACAGAGGCAGGAAGAAAGTCAGAGACCAAGGGAGAGAAACAGAAAGAGTTGGAGAAAAAGAGAAGGGGAAGAAAGACCCAGAGAAAACCGAGACAGAGGAGGGGGCAAGAGAAAGAGAGAGTCAGAGAGATGGAGGCAGAAACAGGAGGGATAGGGGAGCCTTGAGAGAGGCCCGCAGGCGGGCAGGGAGACAGGGTAGGAGGTGGGGACTCTGGGGCGGGGGCCACTCACGGAACTCGCACACGAAGGCGAAGGTCTGGGCGCAGTCTGAGGCCACCCACTCGGAGGAAGGGCCTCTCCCGATGTGGCCGCAGGTGTCAGGGGCAGCGGTGGCCTGCCCCCCGCGCCAGTTGCTGTAGGTCACATTGGAGGTGTCCAACCAAATCCCCGGTCCTGGAAGGACAACACAACCACCAGGCCTCAGCAACTGTCTTCAAATTCCATTTATACAAATGCAGGGCTCACCCCTGCTCTGCCGCTGGTGTGCAGCAGGTCAGCAGTTAATGTTGATGGACTGGAGATCTCTCTCCAGGAGCAGTAAAAGTCTCTTCCTCACTGTCATCTTCAAACACTCAATAGAAGAACTGGAACACCAAATTGGAGAGCTTGCAGAAGGTGTTTTGATTAAATAAATGAGGCTGCCAGCTCTGTCTAACCATAATTGATAATTTATTTATTTTGAGATGGGGTCTTGCTCTGTCACCCAGGTTGGAGCACAGTGGTGCATTTCAGCTCACTGCAACCTCCGCCTCCCAGGCTCAAGTGATCCTCCCAACTTAGCCTCCTGAGTAGCTGAGACCACAGGTGCAAGCCACTATGACTGGCTGATTTTTTTGTATTTCTGGTAGAGACAGGGATTTTGCCATGTTTCCCAGGCTGGCCTCCAGCTCCTAAGCTCAAACTCCATCCGCCTCGGCCTCCCAAAGTTCTGGGATTACAGGCATGAGCCACCGCACCTGGCCCTGACCACAGTCTAAGGGAGAGCCAGGGGCCAGGCCCGGTAGCTCACGCCTGTGATCCCAACATGCCAGAGGTGGGAGGATCACTTGCACCCAGGAGTTTAAGACCAGCCTGGGCAACCTAGAGAGACCTTGTCTCTACAAAAAAAAAAAAAAAAAAATTTTAGTCACGCATGGTGCCTGTGGTCCTAGCTACTCGGGAGGCTGAGTTGGGAGGATTGCTTGAGCTGAGGTTGGGGCTACAGTGAGCCATGACCATGCCCCTATACTACAGCCTGGGAGACAGAGCAAGACCCTGTCTCAAAATAATAATAATAATACAGTTCAGAAGTGGGCCATGGGATGTTTTAACATATCATCTTCTTCATAATCCAAGTATACCTGGGCAGTGCTGAATTAAAACATAAGCAGTTATTGTTACTTTGGGCCTCTTCAGATCCTTGAAAATACTGATGTAACTCTTGAAGAGGAGTGTGTGTGTGTGTGTGTGTGTGTGTGTGTGTGTGTAAAACAGAACCATGCTGAGGACACCAGAGAGCTAGAAAACACTAAATATAAAAATTTACTGTGGTTGGGCGTGGAGGCTCATACCTGGAATCCCAGCACTTTGGGAGGCCAAGGTGGATGGATCACTTGAAGCCAGGAGTTCAAGACCAGCCTGGTCAACATGGTAAAACCCTGTCTCTATTAAAAGTACAAAAATTAGCCGTAATTCCAGCTACTAGGGAGTCTGAGGCAGGGGAATCGCTTGAACCTGGGAGGCAGAGGTTGCAGTGAGCCAAGATGGTGCCACTGCACTCCAGCCTGGGAAACAGAGTGAGACTCTGTCTCAAAAAACAAAACTTTATTATGGGTACTAAAAAATATAATTATTAATTTATTGAAAGAAATTCATGCAAATGAAATGGTTTTAAAAAATCCAAATGGTACAAAGGGTATAAAATGAAAGTATCTTCCCACTCTAACCTATGGGCTTCTCCATCATTGTTATGTTTCTCATAAATGGTTCCAGGCTGAACTGAATTGTATCCACACATCAGCATTTACAAGTGCCTGAAATCTATTTACACAAATGCCATCTGATTGCACACAGTGTCTGACCCTTGTTTCTTAAACGACATTAAATATCGGAGGTTGTTACCTATCAGCCTAGTTAGAACTACATTTTCTGCAATAACCACACAGTATCCCTGGAGAGGTTTTAATAGGCACAGCTCCTCTAGCTGGATGTGAATGGATGTTGAATACACAGAACTCGGCAACTGTTGCATCTACACCTCAAGAAACCATTCAGGAGACACTGCCTGCAGGGGCGTCTTAAGAATTCAAATCTCGGCCGGGCGCGGTGGCTCAAGCCTGTAATCCCAGCACTTTGGGAGGCCGAGACGGGCGGATCACGAGGTCAGGAGATCGAGACCATCCTGGTTGACACGGTGAAACCCCGTCTCTACTAAAAAATACAAAAAAAATAGCCGGGCGAGGTGGCGGGCGCCTGTAGTCCCAGCTACTCAGGAGGCTGAGGCAGGAGAATGGCATGAACCCGGGAGGCGGAGCCTGCAGTGAGCCAAGATCACGCCACTGCACCCCAGCCTGGGCGGCAGAGCGAGACTGTCTCAAAAAAAAAAAAAAAAAAAAAAAAAAACAAGAATTCAAATCCCCTTGGCTGTGGGTTTTCTTAAATGAGCTTCCCAGTGGCTCATTTATTAAAACACTTCCATCCACTCTGGCGTTGTTCTGTGGCTGTTCAGCACGTACCATGTCACATTTCTCAAACCCAGTAGCTTATACAGGGGCAAAGAGAACCTCTGGGTACCAAGGTGCCCAGTAGGAAAGTCAGGCTTAGCATTGCTCTGACTGGTAGAGACCCCACTTGCACCACCAGCTGTGTCATACTGAGCACATCTTTTCTCTCCAGACTTCATTTTCCTCCTCCGTGAAAGGAGAGCAGCTATGCTTACCTTGTGGGGTCCATGTGAGCATGTGAGGCTTGAATGCAAATATTTTCTCATCCATTCTCTCTCTCTTTCTTTCTTTCTTTTTTTTTTTTTGAGACAGCGTCTCGCTGTGTTTTCCAGGCTGGAATGCAATGGCACAATCTTGGCTCACTGGAACCTCTGTCTCCTGGGTTCAAGGGATTCTCCTGCCTCAGCCTCCTGAGTAGCTGGGATCACAAGTGTGTGCTACCACGCCCAGCTAATTTTTGTATGTTTAGTAGAGATGAGGTTTCACCATGTTGGCCAGTCTGGTCTCGAACTCCTGACCTCAAGTGATCCACCTGCCTCGGCCTCCCAAAGTGCTGGGATTACAGGTGTGAGCCACCGCGCCCAGCCTCCTTTTCCATTCTCAATTGTGTCTAGGTACTGGGAAAACAAAAATGTCCAGAGTATGGTTCTTTCTTTGAAGGGCTGATGGTATAGGCGGGAGACAGACAACTAAGCCATTTAAGCCACACCAAAAGCACTGCCTTGGAATTGTGAACAGGGCTCTGCAGGTTCATAGAGAATGACTCACCTGACTGCACTGGGTGGGGGAAGGAGCCTTCAGAGAATAAAGGAGGACAAAGACTTTCAGGACCATTAAAATTAGACTGTTAATGGAACTATGCTAAGCACTTGGTCTGCTTTAGTCTCACAGAAAGTGAGGAAAGACAGGTGGGACACTAAAAAATAGCTTAGTCATTATTTTCTGAGACTCAGTTTTCTCATCTGTAAAATGGGGACATAAGGCCAGGCGCAGTGGCTCCCACCTGTAATCCCAGCACTTTGGGAGGCTGAGGCAGGTGGATCACAAGCTCAGGAGATCGAGACCATCCTGGCTAACATGGTGAAACCCTTTCTCTATTAAAAATACACAAAATTAGCCAAGCACAGTGGCATGCGCCTGTAATCCCAGATACTTGGGAGGCTGAAGCAGAAGAATCACTTGAATCTGGGAGGCGGAGGTTGCAGTGAGCCGAGATTGCGCCACTGCACTCCAGCCTGGGAGACAGAGAGAGACTCTGTCAAAAAAAAAAAAAAAAAAGAGACATAATAATTTTTCTCATTGTGATTGTAAGAATTCAACATGATAGTGACCATGAAGCACTCAGGATAGTGCCTGGCACTATTCTAGCAAGAACCAAAGCAGTCAGAGTATTATTATTAGGAACAGGCAAAGAAGTGAGCATTTGTAGAGCGTCAGTGATGTACCAGATTCTGTGCTAGGCGGCATTAGACATGAATTATTTTATTTAATCCACAACACAACCAAAGGGAAGGGTATCCATACCATAAGAATTGGACATATTAATTTGTTCCATGTTGCTTTAGGTGAGAAGTGATGGCAAGAATTGCAAGCACAAGTTTCTCATAAAACACAGCGATCACGGCACCTACCTTCCATGGTTCCATTCCGTGCCAAGTTCCACATGAGTCCAATCCACCATTCCCTGTCCTGGGAGATGTGCTTCTGCAGAAACCGCTGGGTGTCTTCATCCTGAATGAAGACCAAATGGCCTCCTTGCCCCTCGCACCAGCTCTGGGCATCATGGAAGGTGCGTCCAATTGGCACAAATTCATAGCAAGCATCTCTGAAGGCCACCTGGCTCTTAGAGCAAAAGCTGCCCTCCTCTGGCTTAGCAGTCGTGGCCCTAAGCCTCAGAGCAAGCACCAGGAGTACCAAGCCCACTGCACTCATGCTTGAACCACTGCTGGGGCCTCTGGATGGAGCTCACTCCTGGGACTTTCATATGCGCGTGCCCTCACATCCACCCATCATCCATCTTCCCTTCTGTCTGTGCATCAAATAACGGCAGCTACCTTTTGTTGAAGAAACAGAAGGCTCAGCTTGACAGTGTCTACAGTTTTGCGTCACCCAGCTCTTTGTTCAATGCCTGCTCCAATGCCTATTAATTTGTCAAATGGTCTTCTCAGGAAAGATAAAGTTGCTATATCACCTGTCTGCTTATCTTTCAGTCAACTGTTAGCGGTGGATAAAAAGTCCTTGCTATTGGTTTTATGTCATTACCCTGAGGGCTGTATGTTTCATGCAAAGCCATCAGCATGTGGAAAGTGTGTGATAAAAGAAAAATGGCAGGAAGGTTAGCGAATGGCAGGAAGGCAGGAAGATGGTAAAGAAACCAAGTTGCTTTTATATCCAAGCCCATTGTGCCGAGTGGCAGCTGTGCCCAAATGATACCCATTCTCTCCCCAGCATGGCTGAAATCCTAATGGATATCTGGTCCCCTCCCTGATTCATCACACTATTCATCACGCATGCCTTCTGGAGAATAAAAATCCCCTAAAAAATTTATTGGATGTCATCATGAAAATCAGCTTTCACTCAAAGCTCAGAACTGACCATCCTTATCCACTATTTACACCCTCCCGTGGGTTTCCATGGATCAAGTTCAAATTTCTTAACTTTGTATACAAGGCTTAGTGTGGTCTGGCCTCCGACAGTATTTCCAAACACATCCCCCCAAATGTGGGGAAACAGGCTTTCTCTCTGCTTGCTGATGGTAAATTGGTACCATCTCTATTGTGGGCAATGTGATAATATCCGTAAAAAATTTAAAAGCACAAACTCTATAATGTAGCAGTTGCATATCTAGGAATTATACCAACAGGTAAATTCATACATGTGTGAAATGTCATATGAATAAGGTTATTCTTGGCAGAATTTGATAAAAAGGAAAAATTGGAAACAATCTAGATGTCCATTGATAGGAAATGGGTTCACAAAACATGGTCTATCATATATAACCATTTTCAAAATGAGCAAATTCTTCCTCTACAAATTTGGAAGGACCCCTAAGATTTTTGTTTGTTTGTTTTGAGACAGAAATCTTGCTCTGTTGCCCAGGCTGGAGTACAATAGTGCAATCTCGGCTCACTGCAACCTCTGCCTCCTGGGTTCAAGCAATTCTCGTGCCTCAGCCTCCCGGGTAGCTGAGACGACAGATGCGCACCACCACGCCCTGCTAATTTTTTGTATTTTAGTAGAGATGGGGTTTCACCAAGTTGCCCAGGATGGCCTTGAACTCCTGAACTAAGGTAATCCACCCACCTCGGCCTCCCAAAGTGCTAGGATTACAGGCGTGAGCCACTGCACCTGGAGAGATTTTTGTTAATATTAAAAGCAAAGTATGAGATATTGTATATAGTTCAATCCCATTTGCATGAAAACATATCTAAAATTTATTTGTATGTGTATAATGTAGCTCATAAAAATCATATAAGAGGCTGGGCGCAGTGGCTCACGCCTGCGATCCCAGCACTTTGGGAGGCCGAGGCGGATGGATCACTTGAGCTCAGGAGTTCAAAACCAGCCTGGCCAACATGGTGAAAACTGGTCTCTACTCAAAACACAAAAAACTAGTTGGGCATGGTTGTGCATGCCTGTAATGCCAACTACTTGGGCAGCTGAGGCAGGAGAATTGTTTGAACCTGGGAGGCGGAGGTTGCAGTGAGCTGAGATCACGCCATTGCACTCTTGCACTCCAGCCTGGGCAACAAGAGTAAAACTCCATCTCAAAAAAACAAAACAAAAACAAAACAACAGCAGCCAAAAAAAAAAAAAAAAAAAAAAAAAAAAAAACCACATTTTATACAAGAGCTGGGTGAGATGACTCACACCTATAATCCCAACACCCTGGGAGGCCAAGACGGGTGGATCACCCTGAGGTCAGGAGTTCAAGACCAGCTTGGCCAACATGGCGAAACCCCATGTCTACTAAAAATACAAAAAATTAACTAAGCATGGTTGCATGTGCCTGTGATCCCAGCTACTAGGGAGGCTGAGGCAGGAGAATCGCTTGAACCTGGGAGGTGGAGGCTGCAGTGAGCTGAGATCACGCCACTGAACTCCAACCTGGGTGACAGAATGACACTTTGTCAAAAAAAAAAAAAAAAAAGAAAAGAAAAGCCCAGAGTTGTGGTCTGCATAAGAAATTAGTAATCTGGCCGGGCGCGGTGGCTCAAGCCTGTAATCCCAGCACTTTGGGAGGCCGAGATGGGCGGATCACGAGGTCAGGAGATCGAGACCATCCTGGCTAACACGGTGAAACCCCGTCTCTACTAAAAAATACAAAAAATTAGCCGGGCGAGGTGGCGGGCGCCTGTGGTCCCAGCTACTCGGGAGGCTGAGGCGGGAGAATGGCGGGAACCCAGGAGGCGGAGCTTGCAGTGAGCTGAGATCCGGCCACTGCACTCCAGCCTGGGCGACAGAGCGAGACTCCGTCTCAAAAAAAAAAAAAGAAATTAGTAATCTGAGGTTACAGAGAGAGCCTTACAATGTGGGGAGACCCTGGAGTGTTCAGAAAAGGTGTCAGGTATATCATTCCTCCAGTCAGAGATGTTAGAGAATGCAGTTGTCTAATATTTGGCTTTAAGTTGTTAACTGGCTCTGACATAAGTCACTATTTCTTTCTCCCCATTGTCCCTCCTCTATCCCCTGACTACTTCTAACCTCTAATCTTTTTTTTTTTTTTTTTTTTTTTTGAGGCAGAGTCTTGCTCTGTCATCCAAGTTGGAGTGCAGTGGCTCGATCTCGGTTCACTGCAACCTCCACCTCCTGGATTTAAGTGATTCTCGAGCCTCAGCCTCCCAAGCAGCTGAGATTACAGGTGCGTGCCACCACGCCTGGCTAGTTTTTGTATCTCTAATCTATTTTCTGACTCTATGGATTTACCTATTCTGGACGTTTCACCTAAATAGAGTCATACAATACGTGGACTTTTGTGTTTGGCTACTTTCACTTAGCATCATGTTTTCAAGGTTCATCCACGTTGTAGCATGTACTTCACTCCTTTTTATGGCTGAATTATATCCCATCCTATGGATAAACCACATGTTATCTATCATCAGTTGATAGATATTTGGGTTGTTTTACTCTGTGAATTTCTTAGAGAAAGGACATCTCTTAATCTCTGTCTATTGCATGTCTGGCTCATAATAAGACTCAAGGAACATTTGCCAACCTGGCCCCATCTCCCAGGTCCCTGGAGATTACCCTGCTGCCTCTGTCGTTTTCCTAGAAACCACGCAATCCTTCTGGAGTGACCTGCCAGACAGATAATGGGGAAGAGCTAGAGCCCGGGATGGGATGCAGGATTATTGCTGAGTCAGACTGGAACACAGGCTGAGCAGAACAGGCCTGTTATCTCTAGAGGTCAACCTTCTAATAACTTTCCTTCGAAAACTATGTGGAAAGTCACACGCAGTGATAATGTAAAGGGTAAAGGCTTAATTTATGTCCCTAATGGAACTTGCTTGGGGACATTTGATAACAAATGCAAATCTGCAGGCTAAATTCCATGTTCACATTCTTTACATTCTGATAAATTGCAGGCTCCTAGGCAAGTGTTCTTGTTGATGTCAGCTCTCAATGTCCCTTAACCTCTGTGTGCATGAAGCTCCACTGAAAGTAGTTAGGACATGGCTGGACCCTGTGAGCATATTTCCAATGATCTGATCCAGCTGCCTGAGCCTCCAAGTGGGATCAACAACATGAAAACAGAAAGACAGCAAGTTTGGTTTAAATAAGGCATTGAGGCCGGGCGCGGTGGCTCACGCCTGTAATCCCAGCACTTTGGGAGGCCAAGGCGGGCGGATCACCTGAGATCAGGAGTTTGAGACTCAGCCTGACCAACGTGGAAAAACCCCATCTCTACTAAAAATACAAAATTAGCCAGGCATGGTGACGGACACCTGTAATCCCAGCTACTCGGAAGGCTGAGGCAGGAGAATTGCTTGAACTGGGAGGTGGAGGTTGCAGTAAGCCAAGATCGCACCATTGCACTCCAGCCTGGGCAACAAGAGCAAAACTCCGTGTCAAAAAATAAAAAAATAAAAATAAGGCACTGAGTCCATCAAAAGAACCATAAAGACAATTATGCCTTGCGGCCCAGACATTCCAATCTGGGGAACAGTCCCATCTTACTTTGGGTCCCTCAGAAGCCAACTGAGACCAAGATTAAGAGCAAGCAGTGCATTTGTTTTTGGGTTTTGTTTGTTTGTTTGTTTTTGAGACAGAGTCTCACTCTGTCACCCAGGCTGGATTGCAGTGTCACCGACTTGGCTCATTACAGCCTCCATCTCCTGGGTTCAAGCAATTATCCTGCCTCAACCTCCTGAGTAGCTGGGATTACAGGCACACGCCACCACGTCCGGCTAATTTTTATATTTTTAGTAGAGATGGAGTTTCGCCATGTTAACTAGGCCGGTCTTGAACTCCTGGCCTCAAATGATCTGCCTGCCTCGGTCTCCCAAAGTGCTGGGATTACAGGTGTGAGCCATCATGCCCGGCCTCAAGGAGTCTATTTGGGACGGAATCCGGGAAGCCCTGGCAGGAGAAGGGGAGTATATTTCTCTGTAGGAATTGGCAGCTTTATCAATCATATTTAATCTTGGTTCTCCCTTAGATCGTAAAGAGGACATAGCAAAAGAATTCTCATGGTTCCATTACCCCAACACATTTTTATTTCTTCAGGGTTCCTTCATACACCTTGTTCCCTTGAAGACAGGTGTTTTCCCAGGCACAACTGTAGTGTCTGTGATTAGTTCATAAGCATTTCCTGCTTAGCATTAGACAGGAAGGCTTTTCCATGTTGCTAATGGGCTTTGAAATTGACACGGTGGTAGCAGAGCCTCCTTTGACTGACTGGACATTGCTAAATCATTCCCATCTTGCTGGACACGTGTGGTTTTTAGTCATCTGTTTCTCATGTGTTTGGTTTTGCTATTCTAGTCAACACAACTTTGAACATCTTCTTGCATGCATGCTTTAGCCTGGGCTGAGTCATCTTTTGAGGACTGTAGCAGACACTGTCAGTGCTCGTCCTAACCCACAAACCTGCCATGCAGGCACCTGTGGCTCTGCCTCCCTCTGCATATGTGGGACAGGATGGAAGTGCCTGGAAGTTAGCATCTGTCAGGATAAACTCTCAACCGTGACTGAGCAGAATTGGTGAATCAATACCCCGACTCCTGAAGATAACTCTGAGGCGTGTTCCCACCGGCTCCAGGAGACCACCAGCCAGACTGAGTTTCAGTTGCTCATGATGGTGATAGGCTTGAGAATGTATTGTTAACATCTTCTGTCCTCCCTTGTCTTACGTCCCCATTCCCCTGCTATTATTTCCTAGGTTCAAATCTTAGGTTTCTCCAGAGAGACAGGATCAACAGGAGACAGACAGATCAACAGACACAGATAGATAGATAGATGCATAGATACGCAGACGGACACATAGATGAATAGATAGATGGTCATTATAATAATAAAAACAGAAAAGAAAGAAAAAAAAAAAAACAGGGCCGGGCACATTGGCTCACACCTGTAATCCCAGTACTTTGGGAGGCTGAGTCAGGTGGATCACTTGAGACCAGGAGTTCAAGACCATCCTGGTCTACATAGCGAAATCCCTTCTCTACTAAAAATAAAAAAATTAGTTGAGTGTGGCTGTGCGCCCCTGTAATCCCAGCTACTTGGGAGGCTGAGGCAGGAGAATTGCTTGAACCCAGGAGGCAGAGGCTGCAGTGTGGGGAAAAGAAAGATCAGATTGTTACTGCGTCTATATAGAAAGAAGTAGACATAAGAGACTCCATTTTGTTCTGTATTTGAGATGCTGTTAATCTGTGACCCTACCCCCAACCTTGTCCTTGCAAGAGACATGTGCTGTGGTGACTCAAGGTTTAAAGGATTTTGGGCTGTGCAGGGTGTGCTTTGTTAAACAAGTGCCTGAAGGCAGCTTGCTGGTTAAAAGTCATCACCATTCTTTTAATCTCAAGTACCCAGGGACAGGTACACTGCCAAAGGTCACAGGGACCTCTGCCTAGGAAAGCTAGGTATTTTCCAAGGTTTCTCCCCATGTGATAGTCTGAAATATGGCCTCGTGGGAAGGGAAAGACCTGATTGTCCCCCAGCCTGACACCTGTGAAGGGTCTGTGCTGAGGAGGATTAGTATAAGAGAAAGAAGGCCTTTTGGCAGTTGAGATAGAGAAAAGCATCTGTCTCCTGCCCGTCCCTGGGCAATGGAACATCTCGGTGTTTTGGTGTAAAACCCGATTGTATGTTCTGTTTACTGAGAAAGGAGAAAACCGCCTTAGGGCTGAAGGTGGGACTTGCTAGTGCAAGCTGCTCTTTATGCACTAAAAAGGTTTATGGAGATGTTTACATATGCATATCAAGGCACAGCACTTTTCCTTAAACTTATGTCACAGAGATCTTTATTCACATGTGTTACTGCTGACCTTCTCCCTATGATGATCCTGTTATCCTGCCAGTTCCCTTTTTCTAAGATGGTAAAGATAATGATCAATAAATACTGAGGGAACTCAGAGACCCATAGGGCGTGGGTCCTCTGTATGCTGAGCGCTGGTCCCCTGGGCCCACTTTTTCTTTCTCTATACTTTGTCTCTGTGTCTCATTTCTTTTCTCAAGTCTCTCGTTCCACCTGATGAGAAACGCCCACAGGTGTGGAGGGGCAGGCCACCCCTTCACTGCAGTGAGCCAAGATCGCACCATTGCACTCCAGCCTGAGTGACAGATGAGACTCTGTCTCAAAAAATTAATTAATTAATTAAAAACAACAATAATAACAACAACAAAAATAAAAAAGATAGATCATAGATATAGTAATAAAAGAAAAAATTAAAACAATAAACAACAAAAAGAAATTAAAAAGGTAGATAGATGATAGATAGATAGATAGATAGATAGATAGATAGATAGATAGATAGATAGATAGATAGATAGATAGATAGATAGATGATAGATACATGAGGAGATTTATGATGGGAATTGGCTCACGTGATTATGATCCCACAATCTGCTGTCTGCAACCTGGAGAACCGGAAAAGCCACTGATCTAACTCCCCCTCCAAGTCTCAAGGCCCAGGAACCAGGAGCTCTGATGTCCGAAGGCAGGAGAAACAGATGTCCCAGCTCATTTTTTGTTCCATGATGCCCACCCACATTGGGGAGGGTGGGTCTGCCTTTCTCAGTCCACTGATCCAAATGCCAATCTTTTCTGGAAACTTCCTCACAGACACATCCAGACATACTGTTTTACCAGCTCTCTGGAGAATCCCTTAGCCCAGTCAAGTTGACATGTAAAATTAACCATTACAACCTCCCAAATAAACTTCTTGTGCTTGAATCCCACTTCTGGGGGAACCCAGGCCTAGACAGACATATTTCCAGGACAAGGGCACCTGGACCACAGGGGTGAATGTCTTCATGATTCTTGTTGTAGACTCAATGCCCTATTTAAACCAAAGTAATTATCTTTCCATTGCTCATGTGACCGATCCCTCCTGAAGACTAAGACTGGTAGATGAAATCCTAGGACGTACCCTCGCACAGCCAAGTGGGGTCCTGGGGTCCTGGCTGCTGTCCTGATGGCTTCAATTCTGTACTTGGAGACCATCTTTGAGCAACTGATAACAACCTCAGTCGCTGGAATGATGAACTCTTGATTATTTATTGATTTATTTTTATTACTTTTAAATAAATGTTATTTTGTTTTTATTTTTGTAGAGATGGGTTCTCACACTCACACCCAAGCTGAAGGGCAGTGGCATGATCACAGCACACTGCGGTGATCACATGTGTGATGTTTTGATAGGGCATGCAATTACAAACAATCCGATTATACCCTTTTATTTTAAGATATACAGTTAGGTTATTTTAGCCACCCTATGAAAGCAACTAACTAACATACATGAAATGACTTAACTGTACATCTTAAAATAAAAGGGTATAATCGGATTGTTTGTAATTCACATGATAAATGCTTGGGATGGATACACCATTCACTATGATGTGCTTATTTCACATTGCACGCCCTATCAAAACATCTCATGTACCCCATAAATATACACACCTACTATGTACCCACAAAAATTAAAAATTAAAATAAATGAAGAAATATACGTGAGCTAACCTGTAGGGTTCATCTACACACGTTTTGAAAAATCAAGAGAAGGGCCAGGTGTGGTGCCTCACCCCTGGAATCCTAGTGCTTTGGGAGGCTGAGATGGGAGGATCGCTTGAGCCCAGGAGTTTGAAACCAGCCTGGGCAACACAGTGAGACTCCCGTCTCTAAAAAATAAATTTTTTGAAATTAGCTCGGTGTGGTGGCACATGCCTGTAGTCCCAGCTACTCAGGAGGCTGAGGCGGAAGGGTTACTTGAGTCCAGGAGTTTAAGGCTGCAGTGTGCTGTGATCATGCCACTGCCCTACAGCTTGGGTGTGAGAAGTAGGATTCTCTGAAGGCTTCTCGTGTCTTACTGCAGTTAATTGCCACATCTTCTGTGTCCTAATAGCAGTTTAATGTACTTCCATTTTAGTACCATTTAAAGGTGACAGCAAGCTTTAAAAAAAAAGCAAGTCATAGAGAGTACAAGAGAAACGATAAGAACTTGGCTGTAAAAATAAATTCACTTCTAGCCTTTTCTGTTCCCATTTCAAAAGTATGTTGCTTGATGACAATTGGTTTAACATTAATCTCAGAAAGACACATTAAAGTCCTAATCCCTGGTACCTCTGAATGTGACTTCATTTGGAAATAGGGTCTTTGCAAAAACAACCAAGTTAAGACGAGTTCATTAGGGTGGGCCCTAACGCAGTGTCTGGTGTCCTTACAGGAAGAGGAAAATCTGGACACAGAGAACAGGGGGCAGCAGGGGATGTTATGTGAAGATGGAGACAAAGGTTGGAGTGATAAGCGAGTCAAGGGACATGGCTCCAAGTCAAGAGTGGCAGCCACAAGAAACTGGAAGAGGCAAGGAAGGATCCTCCCCTCGAAACCTCAGAGGACCCAGGACCCAGCAGTACTTTGCTATGGCAGCCCTAGCACATGAATGCCCTGCCTGTGTAGCACAATGAGGCCACATGCCATGGCTTTGTTCACTTATTCATTCCATAAATATTTGTTAAACATCTATTCTCTGAAAGGCACTATGCTAATCTGGATTTTAACAGGAAAATGACATGATCAGGTTCCAATTTTAGCCAGGTCACCTAGTAGCAGCAAAGGTGGATTGGAGGAGACTGGAGGTAGGGAGCCTCACAGGCCTGTTCCCGGAGGTTAAAAATAATGACAGTGGCTGGTGGCTGGAGGAGAGTGGACTAATCTGAAAGATTATTTAGGAGGTAGAAATATCAGGACCTGATAGTTTGGTTTTCTGTTTTGTTTTGTTTCGTTTCGAGATAGGGTTTTGCTCTGTTGCCCAGAGCAAACGTGGAGTGCAGTGGTGTGATCACAGCTCACTGCAGCCTCAAACTCCTGGGCTCAAACAATCCTCCCACCTCCGCCTCCCAAGTAGCAGAGACTGCAGGCATGTGTCACCATACCCAGCTAATTTTTTTTTTTTTTTTTTGAGACGGTCTCACTCTGTTGCCCAGGCTGGAGTGCAATGGCATGATCTTGTCTGACTGCATCCTCCACCTCCCAGGTTCAAGCAATTCTCTGACTCACTCTCCCAAGTAGCTGGGACTATAGGTGCATACTACCACGCCTGGTTAATTTTTGCATTTTTTAAAGAGGCGGGGTTTCACCATGTTGGCCAGGCTGGTCTCAAACTCCTGGCCTCAAGTGATCTGTCCACTTCTGCCTCCCAAAGTGCTGGGACTACAGGCATGAGCCACCACACCAGTCCCAGCTAATTTTTTTTTCTTTTTTTTTTTTGAGATGGAGTCACTCTGTCGCCCAGGCTGGAGTGCAGTGGTGTGATCTCGGCTCACTGCAAGCTCCGCCTCCCGGGTTCATGCCATTCTCCTGCCTCAATCTCCTAAGTAGCTGGGACTACAGGTGCCTGCCATCACACCCGGCTAATTTTGTGTAGTTTTAGTAGAGATAGAGTTTCACCATGTTAGCCAGGATGTTCTCAATCTCCTGACCTCATGATCTGCCTGCCTCGGCCTCCCAAAGTGCTGGGATTACAGGTGTAAGCCACCACGGCCAGCCAGCCCCAACCAATATATTTTTTAAAGTTTTTGTAGAAATAGAGGTCTTGCTATATTGCCCAGGCTGATCTTGCACTCCTGGGCTCAAGCAATCCTCTTGTCTCAGCCTCACAGAGTGCTGGGATTAAAGCTGTGAGTGACTGCACCCAGCCTCGATAGTTATTTTTTAAATTGAATTTTTGTCAAGCATCCTTGATTGAACCCTAATTACACACATGGTGGAAATTTGGTTTTCCAGCTCACACATCAGGATAACTTATTTTTATGTATTTATTTATTTATCAGCAATGCCTTCTGTATTTCAATCTTATCAATTCTTCCTCCTACGCATGGGATATTAGTGTTATATAAGTTATAGCACTTATAATTGTTATTTGCCTTCTTATCTTCCTTGTTAGACTTTGAACTCATTGAGGTCAGGAGATAAGATTCTCCAGTTTTCTGTCTTTAATACTCCACATGACACTAGTGTTAATTGCTCTGTAGAATTGCACAATTAATGAATCTTCTTAAATATTGATGGCATAATTTGTGGTCTTTTGTTAGGTGGTGAAGGTTTTGTTGTTGTTGTTGTTGTTGTTTGTTGTTATTGTTGGTTGAGATGGAGTTTTGCTCTTGTCGCCCAGGCTGGAGTGCAATGGCAAGATCTTGGCTCACTACAACCTCTGCCTGCCAGGTTCAAGCAATTATCCTGCCTCAGCCTCCCAAGTAGCTGGGATTACAGGTGCCCGCCACCACACTCAGCTAATTTTTGTATTTTTAGTAGATACAGGGTTTCACCATGTTATCCAGGCTGGTCTCCAACTCCTGACCTCAGGTGATCTGCCTGTCTCACCCTCCCAAAGTGCTGGGATTACAGGCGTGAGCCGCTGCACTCAATGAAGTTTTTCCTCCAGGAGCCTGAGGAAGGCTGTCTGGTTCTCCGTACTGTTTTCCCTTTGTGGGGACAGCAGCTGCCACCTTTGTGGGGACTTTGGCTGTCACTATGGACTCTGCTACCTAAGATTTCAAAGATCTCAGTGTTATCTGGTCAACTTATCACCCTGGCTAATTAGAGGCACCATTTAGAAGTGAACTTAATTGGATAATTGCAAAGTAATTTAAATATGATAATATTATCTCCAAAAGGTTAATATTAACTAATTTTAGGTAATCATTTTGTAAAGATATAGAATTGCAAAATAAGGCTGTTGTGTTTTTAATAGCATGAAAACTTTTTTTTTTTTTTTTTTTGAGACAGAGTCTCACTCTGTCGCCCAGGCTGGAGTGCAGTGGCCGGATCTCAGCTCACTGTAAGCTCCGCCTCCCAGGTTTACGCCATTCTCCTGGCTCAGCCTCCCGAGTAGCTGGGACTACAGGCGCCCGCCACCTCTCCTGGCTAGTTTTTTGTATTTTTTAGTAGAGACGGGGTTTCACGGGGTTAGCCAGGATGGTCTCGATCTCCTGACCTCGTGATCCGCCCATCTCGGCCTCCCAAAGTGCTGAGATTACAGGCTTGAGCCACCGCGCCCGGCCGCATGAAAACTTTTTGAACTCAGCTTTTATTTCTTAACCTTATGACTGTTCTATAGGCTCCACCCATCCTGTGGGTGGGACAAGTGGCCTCAGGGAAGGAGAGACACCTCTTCCCTGCCGCTTCCCAAAATCACTCAAGGAAGAGGATCCCATGGTCAAATCTCCCACCCTCGCCACATATCGCACGATCTCTCACCTCACCAAGCTTCTGCTGCTTCGTCCATAAGATGGGGATAATAACGGCTCCTGCCAAACAGTGCCTGTGCAAGGATTAGAAGATTCAATGGGTGCAAAATGCAGAGAAGGGGGCATACTCTATGTGAACTCCCTTCCTTCTCCAGCCCCGAAGTTCATGTTCTTCTTCTCCCCAAAAGGAGGAGGTGAAAGCATTCTACTTCCTCTGAGAGTATCTTAGAGCCTCCCAAGGGCTGACTGTGTGTGATTCACCACCCAGCCTTCTACCCTCCCAATGCAATCCAATTCTGCCATCTCTGGATTGCTACAGAAGCAGCACTGTCAACTTGTGCAAATATGTGTGCCTTGTGAGGAAGCCAGGAGATCTCCAACCCAACACCAACGCCAGGAGGGGTCTGTTGGTAAAGGCCTCCATGCAATGCAGACCTCCTTGCAACGTAGACCTCCTTGCTCTGTGTTTCTTCCCAAGGCCTCTGTGCAGTGCAGACTTTCTCCCTCTATGCTCTAATTTTCTTCCCAGTTTCCTCTCAGCAACTCACACCTCCATTCCCACCAATCTGTTGGAAAGTTTCCTGTTCCCTCCCTCCCTCTCTCTTCTGCTCTCACCTTTCTTGCTTCTCTCCCACCACAGCCCTACACAACACACACCTCTCCCTCCCACAATCCAGAGCAATTTGTGTAGCAGCCACCCCATGTGATATCTTGAATCTGGGCACAAGCAGGTCCTGCTAGTAGGAACGCTCTTCTTGTCTTTTCCACATGGCCAATGCCTACCAATCCTTCAGGTCTTGGACCAAACATTAGTCTTTCTGTGATGTCCACTCTCCATTATGCTCCTCCAGCCTTGTACGATGTCCCATACCTTCCTCTGTTGCCAAGCATGCTGTGTTCCATATTTGTGGAACAGATGAATGAAGATTCATGGACTAATTTACATTTTTACCATTGTCAGCCATGGGCTTCCCTGACATTGCACCCTCTCAACTGGCTTTCCATCCAGCCATAACTGCCTCGGCCTCCCTTGGTCACCTATAAATGCCATCTTAGCAGTTCTGGTAACTCAGCACTGCCAAAAGAACTTTCTGTGATTATGGAAATGTTCTGTGATGGCACTGTCCAATATAACAGCCACCAACCATACAGGGTCACAGAGCCCTTGAAATGTGGCTACTGTGAATGAGGAACTCACTTTTTCATTTAACTTCATTGCAATTAACGTATATTTAAATGCAAATAGCTGCGTGTGCTTAGCAGCTACTGTGTTGAACAGCACAGCTAAACTGTCACATGAATAGCTTCATTGAACATCTTCTCCTAGGATGCTATTGCCTGCAGTATAAAGGTCATATTCTTAGAAACGCTGCACAGTGCAATCCTTAAACCACCTACCAGCCCCAGGTAGTGGAGATGAACATGGCTGCAAGTACAGATTCTAGAGCCAGGCTACCGTGATTCAAAGCCCAGCTCGGGGATACTGAGCAAGTTTTTTAGCTTCTCTGTGCCTCACTTTCCTTATTTTTAAAATGGGGCAAAATCACCTAAACTCAGGATTATTGTAAGGAGGACATGGATTCATATGTGTAAAAGAGTTAGAAGAGGGTCTGGCATATACAAAGCTCTCAATAAATGGCCAATGGTCCTCCTGCCTGGAGAGGACACACCCTCCTCTGTCCCCATTCAAATACTTCCCACTCTTAAGGGCTCAGCTGTGCACTCCCTCCTCCAGGAAGCCTTCTTTCCTAATCCTCCCCAGCATCACCAAGCTTTCCTTCCTCAGAACTCCTATGATACTTCCTATCTGTGCCTCTTGTTGAGCAGCTATTCTAGGCAACTAATTATTACTTACTGTGTGTGTACATGACTTCACAGCCAGGCTAAAGGAGACTTAAATTCCAACGTTCTAAGTACTGGTGTCTATTTTTCAACTGCATGCAACTAACTCAAAATCAGTATGTTTGATTATTATATTGACCGGCCATTCCAGTTTTTCTGTCTTTCCCAAGAAAGGGGGAAAGAATGCTCTGAGTGTCTACTGTATTTTAAGCACTGTGTGACATACACAGTTTTACATTGTTTAAATTCAACTTTGTAGCCACTCAATGAGGCAGATGTTATAATTTCCATTTCAGAGATCAGGAAACTGAGGGTCTGAGATTTAAGTATGTGGTTCAGACATTTAGTTTGTCAATGGAAGAACTGAAATCCAAATGCAAATGTGATTGTTGGGGTAGCTAGTTTCCAAAGATGGCCTCAAAGGGACCACAGAGCCCAGACCCTATAGTCACAACCTTGAGTGGTCCCTCCTCATGGAATTTTTGCTGGCCCTGTGATTGGCTCTAACCAATAGAAGGTAGTGGAAGCTAAACTATGTCAGTTCTGGTGTAGCCTTAAAAGGTATTGGCAACTTCTGCTTCCTCTCTTTTGTGTCATTCACCTTTGGGAGACCTTTGATGTTATGTATTATAAAAAGTTTGGTTACTGTGCTGGAAAGATCTCACAAAGTGAAGCCAACGCCCAGCCCCTCTAACATCCTAGTCAACTTCCAGCAACCATGTAAGGAACCCTGAGCAATGAAAGCAGAAGAACCGCCCAGCTGAGCCCACTGTACCTACAGAACTTAGAAAGCGTATGAATGACTGTTGTTTTAAGCCACTACATTTTGGAGTGGGATGTTACACAGCAACAAATAACCAAAACTCTTAAATAAGATGTGCCATTTCCCTCTACGTTACCATTGGCCCTGTTCTCTTATGCACTGGCCAGTTTTCAGTCCCGTTTTAAGGCAGTGAATGCATTATAGAAATCGTCTATGAAACAATCACTTTTGCTCTCCTAGGTCTTCCACAGCCAGCAGCTCTGAAAGGTGGGAAGCATTACAGTTTTGTGGTGAAGAACGTGTACTGATCCGCTGCTGACCTACATCAAGTTACTCCACATCTCTGAGACTATAAAAATAAGATGCGGCCGGGCGCGGTGGCTCAAGCCTGTAATCCCAGCACTTTGGGAGGCCGAGACGGGCGGATCACGAGGTCAGGAGATCGAGACCATCCTGGCTAACACGATGAAACCCCGTCTCTACCAAAAGATACAAAAAACTAGCCGGGCGTGGTGGCGGGCACCTGTAGTCCCAGCTACTCCGGAGGCTGAGGCAGGAGAATGGCGTGAACCCGGGAGGCGGAGCTTGCAGTGAGCCGAGATCCGGCCACTGCAATCCAGCCTGGGCGACAGAGCGAGACTCCGTCTCAAAAAAAAAAATAAATAAATAAAAATAAGATGCTAGTGACGTCCTTCTAGGGATGTGGAGGGATTAAAAGAAAGACTGCTACTAGAACACTTAGCACAGTACCTAGCACATGCAAGCATTCAGATCAGAGGCTGGAGGAGAGCAGGCCACGAGACAGCTCCTACTGGAACCAACCCCTCATCCCATTCTCCCCATATTAGTGAAAACAACAGAACACAAGGGTCAGGCCTCCATGGGTTCAGAGCAATGCCAAAGCTTTTGAGGGGAACAGCAGCTGCTGCTTCATGTCAATGGGTTTTCAACATGAAGGCAGTCCTGCAAACCACCATGAGACCACTTCCCCTTTGGGAAATATATATCCAGCCTCAGCCTCCAAACAAAAAGAACATCATGGGAGCCAAAAAAGGCAGAGACTAGGTCTCATTAATCACCTCCATTCCCTCACAGCTTGGCGTGTGGTAGGTGTCAGGTTCAAAAAGGCACAGATTTGTTTTGTTCACTGCTACATTTCCAGCACATAGTAGGTGCTCAATCAATATGTGTTGAATGGGCCAGGCTCAGTGGCTCATGCCTGTAATCTCAACACTTTGGGAGGCCAAGGCAAGTGGATCACTTGAGCTCAGGAGTTTGGGACCACTTGCCCAATTGCCTGGGCAATATGGCAAAACACCATCTCTATAAAATACAAAAAAATTAGTCCAGAGTGGTGGCACAGGCCTATTGTCCCAGTTACTCAAGAGGCTGAGGTAGGAGGATCACTTGAACGTAGGAGGTTGAGGCTGCAGTGAGCTGAGATTGCACCACTGCACTCCAGCCTGGGTGGGTGATAGAGTGAGACCCTGTCTCAAAAAAACAAGTGTTGCATGCACTGCCTGCAGCAGACACTGTCAGTTGCCTACCCCAGGCCATTCCCTCCTTTTTCCTTGCTAATGGAATTTTGACAAGATGCAGATGGCAATGATGCCACTCCAGGGGTGACTCAGAGGAAATTAAAGTTCATTGGAGGCAATTAAAGTTCATCAGAGGAAATTAAATTAAGCTTCGTCCAAGGCAATTAAAGAGTGCCTGTTCCTCTTGGCCCGTGATTGGTTAGGGGTGGTCATGTGACACAGTTTGATTCAGCCAATGAGGCACAAGAGAAAATCTGCTCAGCGGATTCTGGGAAAGGTTTCCCTCCAGCATAAAATGAGAGGTCTACAAAGAAAACGCCTCCTCTGTCCCTACCTTATCTTCCTGCTTTTGCATATCTCTATGTGAGGCCATAATTTCCAGGGTGACGGCAATCATTCATAACCAGAACTGAACAAGCCAAGGATGAGAAGCCAACCTTCTGAGTCTGGAAGTGTGGAAGCCCTCACCAGGCGAGCTTCTGAGTCACCCAGCACGCCACCTCTTGAGGGCTTGATGTCTGCAATAAATGAGCATCTTTAGAGTTTCAGCAGAAGTTCTGTTACCAGCAGCCAAAGTGTCTTCCGTTATTCATTGTGACTTAATGATATTGTTACGGGCTGAATTGTGTTCTGTAAAATTCATACATTGAAGCCCTAACACCCCATATGGCAGAATGTGACTATATTTGGAGATAGGGTCGTTAAAAAGCAGTTTCAACAGATGTTCTGTTACCGGCAGCTAAAGTGTCTTCCCTTACTCATTGTGACTTAATGATATTGTTACAGGCTGAATTGTGTTCTGCAAAATTCATACGTTGAAGCCCTAACACCCCATATGGCAGAATGTGACTGTATTTGGAAATAGAGTGGTTAAAAAGGTGATTAAATTAAAATGAGGCCATTAGGTTGGCCCCTGATCCAATTTAACTGGTCTCCTTATAAGAAGAGGAAATTTGATTGGTTACAGTGGCTTGTGCCTGCAGTCCTAGCTACTCAGGAGGCTGAGGCAGGAGGATCGCTTGAGCCCCGGTGTTAGACCGCAGTGAGCTATGATTGCACCACAGAACTCCAGCCTGGGCAACAGAGTGAGACCCTGTCTCTTAAATAAATAAATAAAATTTAAAAATAAAAGAGGAGATTTAGACACGCTAAGAAACAGCAAGGAAGTGTGCACACAGAGAAAGATTATATGAAGACACAGCAAGAAATCAAACCCACTACCTTGATCTTCCAAAGAACCTGATACCTTTTTTTTTTTTCGTTTGTTTGTTTTTGTTGTTTTGAGACAGATTCTTACTCCATTGCCCAGGCTGGAGTGCAGTGGTGCAATCATACATAGCTCACTGCAGTCTCGAACACTCCTGGCTGGAATGGTGGGATCTCAGCTCACTGCAACCTCTGCCTTGCCACTTCAAGCAATTCTCCTGCCTCAGCCTCCCCAGTAGCTGAGATTACTGGCATGTGCCAGCATGCCTGGCTAATTTTGTATGTTTAGTAAAGATGGAGTTTCACCATGTTGGCCGGGCTGGTCTTGAACTCCTGACCTCGGGTGATCTGCCTGTCTAGGCCTCCCAAAGTGCTGGGATTACAGGTGTGAGCCACCATGCCCAACCAAAACCTGATACCTTAATCTCAGACTTCTAGCCCCTAGAACTGTGAGAAAAAAAAAAAAATTTCTGTTGTTTAAGACATCCAGTCTGTGGCATTTGTTATGGCAGCCCTAGGAAATGTATACAGATATCTATTGTTATGCTTAATTTATTACCACCATTAGGTTTTTTGTGGTTTTTGTTTGTTTCTTTGCTTGTTTTTGAGACAGGTCTTTGTCGTCCAGACTGGAGTGCAGTGGTGCAATCATGGCTCACTGCAAGCTCAAACTCACCGGGCTCAGGCGATCCTCCCACTTCAGCCTCCCAAATAGCTGGGACCACAGGTGTTTGCCACCACCACCATGACCAGCTAATTTTTCTATTTTTTATAGAGGCAAGGTCTCGCCATGTTGCCCAGGCTGGTCTCAGACTTCTGACCTCAAGTGATCCACCAGCATCAGCCTCCCAAAATGCTGGGATTACAGTCATAAGCCGTGCGCGGACTCCATTCGTATTTTAAAAAACCTTTATCTCATTATCTGTCCCTTGGGGGCAGTTGGGACCGGGATGAAAGAGCTTGCCCTTGCTCTTATATAAGAATGCAGTGACACCAACTCAAGACCCAAGACTGGCCCTCTCAGGGCCCATCCACCCATTGACACATCCACCCATTACTTCATTCAGTAAAAATCCAGCGAACAGCCATCGTGCATTGGAGCTGCGTAGAATTATCAGGGTAAGTACTTTGAAGTCGGGCTGCCTGGTTGTGCTTCCTAATTTGACTCACTCCTCACTGTGAGATTGAGGGCAGCCAGTTATCTTCCCTGTGCTCTCTGACCTTGAGAATGGTTGTAGGAACACACATCTCATAGGACTGTGTAAGGCCATGGCGAACCGGTGCAGGTAAAGTGCTCAGTTGCTTTTCTGAATATGCAAAGATTGACAAGAAGGGAGAGCACAGTCACGTTTTGACTCATATAATTTTTTTTTTTTGAGACAGATTCTTGCTCTGTTGCCCACGCTGGAGTGCAGTGGTGGGATCTCAGCTCACTGCAACCTTCACCTGCTGGGTTCAAGCGATTCGCCTGCCTCAGCCTCCGAGTGGCTGGGATTATAGGTGCACACCACCATACCAGGCTAATTATTGTATTTTTAGTAGAGACAGGGGTTTTACCATATTTGCCAGGCTGGTCTCAAACTCCTGACCTCAAGTGATCTGCCCGCCTCAGCCTCCCAAAGTGCTGGGATTACAGACTTGAGCCACCGCACCTGGCATGTTTTCACTCATATGGTTTTATTGTAACCCTTCCAACAAGCCCTGTGACATAAATACTGCCATCCCCATTTTGCTGAACGAAGTTCAGAGAGGTCACGTGACAATAGCTGCAGAGTTGCTGAATCTCAGAGCTGAGGTCCACACCCTGGTCTTCTGACCCCTAAGCCCTGAGCACTTTCTTGCACCCTGGTGGTGTCGTTTTTTTCCCTGAGACTTTAGTGTATGCCAGACATTCCCATGTAATCCTCACAAGAACGCAGCTTTCACAAGCTAGGAATAAAGAACTCTGACATGGATACACATGTTTAGACCACACAGTGGGATAAACTGGCAAGTTATTGGAGGTCTTACTGGAAAGGTGGATCAAAGGGAAATGCCCTGTAAGAGAATGGGAGGAAAAGGTAAAGGCATTGATTGGTAACTGTCTGAGACAAAGTGCTTTCGTTAGACCCTTTACAGTAGGCTTGAGGTGCTAATATCATTATGCCTCACTTTATAGTTGAAAAAAGAGAGGCTCAAAGAGGGTAGAATGGCCCAGGCACACAGAAAATGGACGAGCTGGCCAGGCATGGTGGCTCACACCTGTAATCCCAGCACTTTGGGAGGCCAAGTGGGGCAGATCACTTGAGGTCAGGGGTTTCAGACCAGCCTGGCCAATATGGTGAAACCCCATCTCTACTAAAAATACAAAAATTAGCCGGGGGTAGTGGCGGGCACCTGTAACCCCAGCTACTCGGGAGGATAAGGCAGAAGAATCGCTTGAACCCGGAAGGCAGAGGCTGCAGTGAGCCAATATCACGCCACTGCACTCCAGCCTGAGCGACAGAGTGAGACTATCTCAAAAAAAAAAAAAAAAAGAAAAGAAAAGAAAAAAGGATGAGCTGTAATTTTTTTTTTTTTGATGGGGGGGATGGAGTCTCACTCTGTCACCCAGGCTGGAGTGCAGTGGCACTATCTCGGCTCACTGCAACCTCCACCTCCTAGGTTCAAGTGATTCTCCTGCCTCAGCCTCCCGAGTAGCTGCAATTACAGGTGCTCATCACCATGCCCGGCTAATTTTTGTATTGTATTTTTAGTAGAAACGAGGTTTCACCATGTTGACCAGGCTAGTCTTGAACTCCTGACCTCAGGTGATCTGCCCACCTTGGCCTCCCAACGTGCTGGGATTACAGGCATGAGCCACCATGCCCAGCCAATGAGCTGTAATTTGAATTTAGTTTCAACTCAGGCATGTAGCATCTTTCCTCAGGGTCAGGTCTTCGCAACTCCTGCTGCACACATGTAGGCACTTATTATTATTATTATTATTATTATTTTTTTTTTTTGAGACGGAGTCTCGCTCTGTCGCCCAGGCTGGAGTGCAGTGGCGAGATCTCAGCTCACTGCAAGCTCTGCCTCCTGGGTTCACGCCATTCTCCTGCCTCAGCCTCCCGAGTAGCTGGGACTACAGGTGCCGGCCACCACGCCCGGCTAATTTTTTATATTTTTAGTAGAGACGGGGTTTTACGGTGTTAGCCAGGATGGTCTCGATCTCCTGACCTCGTGATCCACCCGCCTCAACCTCCCTATTTTTTATTTTTGAGATAAGGGCTTGCTTTGTTGCCCAGGCTGGAGTTCAGTGCTTCTATCACAGTTCACTGCAGCCTCAACCTCCCAGATTCAAGTGATCCTTCCACCTCAGCCTCCCAAGTAGTTGGGACTACAGGCGTGCACCACCATGCCCAGCTAATTTTTTTTTTTTTTTTTGGTAGAGACAGAGCCTCATTATGTTGCCTAGGTTGCTCTTAAATTCCTGGGCTCAAGTGATCCTCCCGCCTTGGCCTCTGAAAGTGCTAGGATTACAGGTGTGAGTCACTATGCCCAGCCAATATAAAAAAACTGATGGCTGAGATCCACCTTCAGAGATTGTGCGTCAGTGGGTCTGGAGTAAGGCCCAGCACCAGTACAGTTAGTGCTGCCAACCAGGTGATTCCAATGTGTGCCAGGGCAGAAGCACAGCCAGAACACACAGCTGTCCGGAATTAATGGCCCAAGGTGCTGGCATGTGGTCTCAGCCCAGACCAGACATCATTATTCTCAGCTGGGTTGCATAAAGGCCAATGCCACTGCCTTTTCTTACTCTACCCACAGAGCAAATGACTGGTTCTTTCTTTAAGCAAAATACGTTAAGATGAGTTCATTAACTTCAATCAGTGCATATAGCAAGTTGAATATGAATTTCAGGCAATGGCAACACGCCAAGATACACAAATAATAGGGAAGCTCAGATCAAATTCAGGCATCGTTTTGCCCTCTTGATAGACCAGGAAATTGAAATGAAGTTTCTTTTTTACTATTCTGTTTACTTATTTATTTTTGAGATAGAGTCTCACTGTGTGGCCCGGCTGGAGTGCAGTGGTGCCATCTCAGCCTACTGCAATGTCTGCCTCATGGGTTCAAGAGATTCTCCTGCCTCAGCCTCCTGAACATCTGGGATTGCAGGCGTCCACCACCATGCCAGGATAATTTTTGTATTTTTAGTAGAGACAGGATTTCGCCATGTTGGCCATGCTGGTCTCGAACTCCTGACCTCAAGTGATCCACCCACCATGGCCTCCCAAAGTGCTGGGATTACAGGCATGAGCCACTGCTCCTGGCCTGTCTTTTTTACTATTCTTTATAGTTTCTGAGAAAAGTCTCTGGTTCCTGTTCATTATTTTTTAAATGGGTACCTGAAACATTTTATGTCTCCTTCTTCCAAAAAGAAAATAATGAATTAAGTTCCTCTTTATGATTATTAGAGGGGAGCATCAGGGTCTTTACTAAAAACAAAACAAAACATAAAACCTTACCCGTCTCTGCTGAAGGGGTTCCCTGCTGTGCACCAGACATTCGCATGATCACAGAGCTCACCTCAAAGCTCTCCTAATTCCCAGCATCTCTGATGGCCCCGACTGCCTCTCTTCTTGTTCTGATCATAAACATCTCCAGCTCTTGGATTACGTCGGGCAACATAACAGGAGGCACTGAATTCTCTCTGCTTTTTAGAACCTAGCCCAAAGCAAGATTTTTTTTTGGTTAAGCCAAAAGTGAAACTGGAGAGGGAAAGCTGAGGGTACAATAAGAGGATTAAAGATTAGCTATGACACATGCCTTGGAAATTAACCTTTAACCAAACATCTTATAAATAACGCCAGTGCAGCTTCTCCTGTGAATGTAAAGAGATCCTGGGCTCTCGGAGAGGGAGAAGTCACAGCCAGCCAAAAAGGAAAAAGCAAAGGCAGAAACGGCATCAGGAGAGACAGAGATGTGAAGGAGGGAAGGAGCAGGAGAGCAGGAAGGAAACACAGGAGGAGGGAGCAGCAGCTCCTTTGAACACAGAGGAGCATCTGTTTGCTGTTAAAATCAGTCTCCCTCGGCACCCTGAACGATGGATATAATATTTGGCAGGAATAGGAAAGAACAGCTGGAGCCTGTGAGGGCCAAAGTGACAGGTGAGCATTCTGATAAACACTGGGCTCTTTCTTCTGTTTATTTTATTTTGTTTATTATTTTTTTTGAGGCGGAGTCTCGCTCTGTCGCCCAGGCTGGAGTCCAGTGGGGTGGTCTCGGTGCACTGCAACCTCTGCCTCCTGGGTTCAAACCATCCTCCCACCTCAGCCTCCCGAGTAGCTGAGATCACAAGTGCCCACCACCGAGCCCGGCTAATCTGTGTATTTTTAGTAGCGACGGGGTTTCAGGATGTTGGCTCCTAGCCTCAAGTGATCCGCCTCCCTCCGCCTCGGAAAGTGCTAGGATTACAGGGGTGAGCCACTGCACCTGGCTTCTTCCTTATGTTTAGATGGACACTTTTTTTCCTGATTATATAAGTAATACTAATTGTAAATTACTTTTGGAAAGTCCAGAGAACAGTACAGAGAGGGGACACATTTTCTGTGAAAATGGTGTGCTTTTACACATTACAACTCCGTTTCCAAAGGGAGGAGAGTCAGTCTCACTGTTCCCAGGAAAAAAGTGTCGGAATGCCCCAGTGGGTACACATACAATGGGATTAATCTGCAAACTGCTGCCTGTCTCAGATGCATGATGTATTTGTGCAAATGTTTGCATTCTAAATTAGTTTCAAAATGCTTAGGGGGCGTGCATGAGCTCCCACGCGTGCACATCCACCACGCACACTTGCAGGGGATTGCAGTCTGATGTGATTGTCTGTCAGAACTCACAGGTGTCAGCACCTGTAGAGCCTATAGGAGTAGGACTTTCTATCCTTTAGAGGCCCTGTGGCTCACTTCATCTTTTATATCTCTTGCTTTTTCCTCCTCTTTTGGGTTGCCACTTACCTCGAACCATCTTGTTTGGTCTCCAAAGGGCAGTTCCTGGTTCTGGACTCCCGGGTCCCCAGAGTGGTACTCGCTCAGTTTTAAGAACAGCTGAGTCAGCTCAGGCCCGCAGACATTTTCATCTGCTAGATGGACTTCAGTTGTTCATAAGGAGAGGACAACTGTGAGTGATTTTTGTGAGAACATCAGATTGAAGCTTTTCAACTGAGCAATTGCCTTGGGAGTCTTTTGAAAGAAAAAAAAATAGCTTTTATGTATACTTTTTCCTGGTTACAAAAGTAAGGCACAATCTATAGCTATCAATCTGTATATACATATATAGCTGTATGTATATTATATATAAATTAATTAGGAGTGCAATTGAAAACATGGAAGGAAATAAAATCAGCTGTATTTCCAAATCTCTTAAACACTTAATATTTGGGTATATTTCCTTTAACTTTTTAAAACATAGGTAGATGAATCAATAGATAACTTTACTATATTTGTAAATAGTTTTTGAAAAAGCAAATATATACCGTTAAATTTATTTTTCTCAATCTGACTGTTCATCTGTGCATTTTTTATTTTTTAAAAGGACACCCAAGGCCAGGCGCAGTGGCTCATGCCTGTAGTCCCGGTACTTTGGGAGGCCAAGGAGGGTGGATCACTTGAAACCAGGAGTTTGAGACCAGCCTGGCTAATATGGCAAAACCCCTCTCTACTAAAAATACACAAATTAGCCAGGCATAGTGGCACGCACCTGTAGTCCCAGCTACTCAGGAGGCTGAGGCAGGAGAATTGCTTGAACCCCAGAGGCAGAGGTTGCAGTGAGCTGAGATAGTGCCACAGCACTAGGGTCCTGGCAACAGAGTGAGACCCTGTCTCAAAAAAATAAATAAATAAATAAAAATAAATAAATAAGTAAATAACAGGCACCCCAGCTGGTGAAACCCTGTCTCTACTATTTGGTTGATGCAAAAATAATCACGGTTTTTGCCACACTTTCAGTGTATTTTATTTGAAATTTTGTTTTAAATAAAAGCACAAAAATTAGCCAGGCGTGGTGGTGCATATCTATAAATCCAGCTCCTCAGGAGACTGGGCATAAGAATCGCTTGAACCCAGGAGGCAGAGTTTGCAGTGAGCCAAGATCACGCCACTGCACTCTAGCCTGGGTGAGAGAGTGAGACTCTGTCTCAAAAAAAACAAAACAAAACAAAAAAAGGCACCTACGATACCTACCTTTCCCTGCCCTGGAATGTTATGAATATTTTGTACCCTTTACACCTCATGTTTAATGACTGCATGAAATCATTGGAAATGTTAGAAAACACAAATTCTAGAACATGAGAGGCTGAATGAACCCCAAAGATCGGCAGCGGTTCTCAAAGGTGTGTCCCCGGACCTGCAGCGTAAGCACCACCTGGGCACTGGGTAGAAATAAACATCGTTGGGCCCCACCCAGACCCATAGCATCAGACACTCTGGGGGTGGAGCTCAGCAAGCTGTGTGTTCACAAGCCCTCTGGTGATTCCAAGGGTGAGAACCATTCCTCTACATCAAGCCTCCCTATTGACAGATGGGAAACTGAGGCAGAAGAGCAGTGACTTGCCAAGGCCAGACAGCCTGCAGAGAACGGACCTCCTCACCCTCCGTCCAGGCCTGGGTTGAGCCTAATCAGTGGGTAACATCCATGGCCAGGCAGCTAGCTAAAACCTGTGCCTGGGTTGACGCATCCATGCAGGGAACACATGCGAAGGTTCTGGCTTTGTAACTGGCTGTGCCAGCACACGCGTGTTCTGAGACCTCTTTGGCAACTTAAGCATTTCCTGCCTCAGTGTTCTTTTCTGTCTGATGAATGTAGCCTGGCACCTCCCACACAGGGTTGCTGCAATGATTAAGTGGTTTAATCCGCCTAGAACACAGTGGCTGGTGTGTGAATGTGTATAAATTTTCTTGTCCTATCTAGGGTTTTAATTATATTCTCAGATGCCTCTCTCCCTGCTCTGTCTCAGGCCTGCCCCCTCTCCTGTGCCCTGGGTGCCTGTGTCTGGCACCAGGATTGTGTAGGTGCCCAAGGCAAGAGACTTGTCTTTTTTTTTTTTTTTTTTTTTGAGACGGAGTTTCACTCTTGTCACCCAGGCTGGAGTGCAATGGCGCAATCTCGGCTCACTGCAATCTCCACCTCTTGGGTTCAAGCGATTCTTCTGCCTCAGCCTCCCAAGTAGTTGGGATTACAGGTGCCCGCCAGCACGCCCAGCTAATTTTCGTATTTTTAGTAGAGACGGGGTTTCACCATGTTGGCCAGGCTAGTCTCAAACTCCTGACCTCAAGTGATACACCCGCCTTGGCCTCTCCTCATGCTGGGATTACAGGCGTGAGCCACCGAGCTGGCCTTGGCTGTCATTTTTCAGTGTTCCACTCCACATCCCCCCATATTTAGTCAAATAGAGGCCCATCAGTTCTGTGTCTTCCATTTATCTTTGTTCATCCATTTCTCTCCATCCCTGTGGAATCCCCGGGTCCTCTCTCTGGTCTTCCTGCCTCTCTCAGGGAATTTCCCAGTCCACACCATGGAGAGAGAGAACCTTCGAAGTTCCAAGATCCTATTCCATTTATATCAGGGGTCCCCGACCCTCGAGCCGTGGACCAGTATCAGTCTGTAGCCTGTTAGGAACTGGGCCGCACAGCATTACCGCCTGAGTTCTGCCTCCTCTCAGATCGGTGGCATTAGATGCTCATAGGAGTGCAAACCCTACTGTGAGCGTGAACCCCGTTGTGAACACGCATGTGAGGGATCTAGGTTGTGTGCTCCTTATGAGAACTGACCCCCCCAACCCCACTGTCCATGGAAAAATTACCTTCCACAAAACCAGTCCCTGGTGCCAAAAAGTTTGGGGACCGCTGATCTATATGGAATCCAGAACAGACAAATCCATAGGAAAATAGATGGGTGCCTGCCAGGGGCTGGGGGTAAGGGGAGAAGAGGTATGGCTAATGCATAAGGGGGATGTCTTTTTGGAGTGATGGAATGTTCTGGAATTAGGTGATGGTTGCACAACATTGTGAATTCACTAGAACCCCCTGAGCTGTACACTTTAAAATGATGAGTTTTATCTCAATTTTTTTTTTTTAATTGCAGAAAAAATCTGGTCCTGTCCTTCCCTATTATAACCATCAAATATGCCCCATTCTTCTGAGGATTAGATCAGGACCCTTAGTGTGATCCTGTTGACCTTCGTCCCCTGGCCCCTGTTATTTCTGCAGTTTCATTGCTCACAATTTTCTTGCTTGAAAATGATGGTCCAGTCTTACTAAACAGCTTGCCCGTCTCCTGGTCTTGATCATTCATTCATTCATTCATTTGTTTGTTTATGAGAGAGAGGCTTGCTCTGTCACCCAGGCTGGAGTGCAGTGGCGTGATCTCAGCTCACTGCGACCTTCCACTTCCGCGTTTAAGCGATTCTCCTGCCTCGGCCTCCAGAGTGGTTGGGATTACAGGCACCTGTCATCACACCTGGCTAATTTTTGTATTTTTGGTGTAGGCGGGGTTCCTGACCTCAGCCTCACCTCCCAAAGCACTGGGATTACAGGCATGCCTCAGAGTGTCCGGCCTCCTGGTTTTCATCTTCTTGTTCGGGGTTCCTCCAGAGGCAAGAATTCAAGGCTAAGTGGTTTATTTGGCACGTGATCCCAAGAAACATCAGGAGGAACTCAGGGAAAAACAGAGAAGGAAACCAATAAATGGGGCATTGTTGAGCCATTGGCTGCTGAGGCCATTGGAGCTAAATCCCCTGGGCGTGGTGTAAAACACGCCTCTTGTGTTCCCAACTGAGGGCAAGGCAACGGTGGGATTTGTCCCCGAATTCTGCATCCATCACTGGGTGAGAGCAGCTTCCAGGGGCATTACCTCTCCGAGGTGCTTCCCACTGTTCCTGCCTGTAGGTACAGCCTGCCCCACCCGCAGTCAGAACCAAGTACTCGGGCAGGGAGCTGCAGGCATTTGCAGAAAGCCGCCTGCAGGAAGAGATGAACTCTGAGGAGACTTGGGTGGAGGCACCAACAGCTTCAGCTGCAGCACCCTGTCTCTAGAGCAGGGCTGTACCCTGGAAAGAGAACCCATGCCACACCCGCACTTTAAATTTTTCTAGTAGAAACATTGGAAAAAGTCAAAAGAAACAGTTGAAATTATTTCAATGGTATATTTTATTTAACACAACAAATCCAAGATATTATCAGTTCAACATGAAATCAATATTTTAAAAATTGCTGGCCAGGCGCGATGGCTCACACCTGTAATCCCAGCACTTTGGGAGGTCGAGACGGGCGGATCACGAGGTCAGGAGATCGAGACCATCCTGGCTAACATGGTGAAACCCCGTCTCTACTAAAAATACAAAAAATTAGCTGGGTGCGGTGGCGGGCACCTGTAGTCCCAACTACTCGGGAGGCTGAGGCAGGAGAATGGCATGAACCCGGGAGGCGGAGATTGCAATGAGTGGAGATCGCGCCACTGCACTCCAGCCTGGGCGACAGAGCGAGACTCCGTCTCAAAAATAAAAAAAAAATAAAAATAAAAATAAAAATAAAAATTGCTAATGAGATGGTTCACTTTTGTTCGTACTAAGTCTTTGAAATCTGGTGTATATTTCATTCTTATAGCACATGTCATTTCAGACCAACCACATTTCAAGTGCTGATAGATACCATATTGGACAGAACAGCTCTAGAATGTTCTTTCCTTTTGCCTTTGTGAGGCGAATACCTACTCTCCCTCAAGACTTAGCCAGGTTGCCTCCTTCAGGAAGCCGACCTCACCCTCCTGCTCTTAGCCCACCCCAGGGTGGGATTCTGTTTCACACAGAACCTTTTGCTATGTCTGTAGCATTGCCCCTATCTTTTTTTTTTTTTTTTTTTTTTTTTTTTTTTTTTTTT